>NW_006399907.1:5699900-5706075 GCF_000299155.1 Elephantulus edwardii | reverse complement strand
ATTGGCACAGGACAGAGAGGAGTTTAGGGCTGTTGTACATAGGGTCACTATGAGTCGCAGGTGACTCAACGGCACATAACAACAGCAACAGGGAATTAAAGATCATTAGATGTGTGATAAAATGAATATTTGTGCAGTTTTGTGCAACACATACCTAAAAGAGTAGTGAGTAACAAATAGTGGATTGCTCATTATGCCTTTATTTGAGGGGTTGTGTGCTTAAATCTAAGATATCTGTGCAAGAAGAAATTACAGAATCCAGGACCTAGCAATGAATATACCGAGCAAGAGTAAGAAGGTCATTTGTCTTATTTTGATAAGTAGATGAAAATGTGGTTGTGACTACTTGAATGCTCCTGGGAAGTAAGGAATGGAGGGAGAGAGGCAGATGTGAAGAGAAAGAACAGAGGGAGGGAAAGATGGTTCAAATCCACCAGATGCTCTGCCGGGGAAGGAGGGACAATCCCCTCCTGTACCAATCAGATCTGATTTGACGGTACACTCAAATAATAAAATTTTTAAAAAAAGAAAAAGAAAGATGGAAGGAAGGACTCTGGTAAATGCACCAGCTAAGAGAACCACCTATTCTTGGGATATAGATGGTTCTGGGGATAGATCAGGGAGCTCTTGTGGCCTTCTGGTAAGAAGCTGCTCTACAATCCCAGAGGCCCGCAATCCAAATCCATCAAGTTTCACAGAAGTATGGACAATCTCTTCTTGTGAGATACTCTGAGAACTATTTCTGAAAACTCACTGGTAGGTAAACATTCGTTCTGACCAGACAGCATCCAACAAGAACAACAAATGAGATGATAGGTAATTGTGGATATTTTCTATAGACTCACCTGAAATTAGTCCATTTTTAAATTAATCTTTTTTAGTGTCTTACTTTGACACAGTGAATGTAACAATGAACTTGAGCATATTAGAGATTGTGATGTCACGCTTGATAAGGCAAAGTTCAGATTTATTGTTCATAAAGTCACTGTGTCATAGTGAACTCAGCGATATCAAACAACATTATCTTCAAGAGCAGAAGTTCACCTATGTTAATGGAGCCCCTGATATAAGTCATGTGCTTCTTGTAATGAAACATCCCTTTATCCTTATACAGCAGACCTGACCTTCCACTTAGTGCTTTACTTCTTCTCAGGTTTGAATATAAAAGCTACCTCAGTGCGCCTTACTTTGTGAAAGAATTTATAATTTGTACAATCTTCACTTTTGCCAAGATGAGCATTATACGGCGGAGAAAGATATGAAGTGCTTGTATTGGAAGATTTGCTAAGTACATGTTTGTTTTCATGATGCGTGCACATTAATATGAAAACATGGCTGCATATAATCCACATGCTTTCAGTGTGTTCTACTTTATACAGTATTTTATTCCATGAAGATACTGTATTAATGACACCTTATTGAAGTAAATAGTGTTGTTCAGTGAAATTTGCAATTACAAGATCAGTTGAGGAGAATACTTTAAGAGGCTTATTTTCTATAAATTAGATGTTCTGATAAACTGCATTGTACATACAGATCTAACCACACATTTTATTGGTATTTAATGATTTGAATATTATACTAAATTTATAGATGAACATATAAACAGAGCCCTCTAGAATACTGATATTTGACCTTAGAATGATGGCACCAGAGCTTTTTGGGGGTTTGATTTGAGTCCTTAGAACATAGGTACTAAAAAAAAAAAAAAGAACATAGGTACTATATGAAAAATTACTGCTTATCACCTTTTATTATACCTGTAACCTTGCCTATATCCTTTATTATAGTTCAAGTTCCTTAAGGCACAGATTGACTTCTGTTTCACAGTGTTCCTGGTACCTAATAGAAAATTTGGCACTTGCTGAGGATCAAGGACTGCAGCCTTCAATGTAAATTACATTACATCTCAACATAAAAAAAAAATCCAAAAATCCTTAGCACTGGGTGAATAGGCAACATTACAATAGATGGGAAAAAGATTGAAATTGTCAATGAATTAATCTTCCTTGGATCCAGAGTCAACACCCGTGGTACCAGCAGTCAAGATATTGAACGATGTATATAGCATTGGGAAAGTCTACTCTCGGGGATCTTTCCAAAGTCCTAAAGATCAAAAGTGTCAGTTTAAAGACCAAGAACCTCATTCAAACCACAAACTTTCTATTCACAGTTTCCATCCATTATTTGAGAGCTGGACCATGAATAAGGATGACAGGAGAAGAATTGATACATTTGAGTTGTAGTGTAGAAGGAGATTATTGAATATTCTATGGACTGCCAGAAGAACAAACAGATACGTCTTAGAGAGAGTGCAAATAGAGTATCCCTTGGAGGCAAAGATTGCAAAGCTTCATCTCCCATATTTTGGACAGGTTGTTAAGAGAGGCTATTCCTTAAAAAGGGATATCTTGCTTGCAAAGGAGGAGGATTAGCAAAAGAGAAGAAGATACTTAGTGTGGTGGACTGATACAGTATCTGCTGCAATGGGCTCACATATGTCAGAGATGATAAAGATGGCACAGGATGGAACATAGCTCAGATCTATTGTTCATAAGGCATATTGTTCATTAGTCATAGTCGACTCAATGGCAGTTAAAAACTAAAAACAAGCAGCTCTAAATAAATATTTGTAAATAAAGAAATAAATGAGCTAAAGTTTTATTGTAAAATAGGAGACATGCATTTATGTATATTGTTGCGTGCACTGTTGAGTTGCGACTGACCCTCTGGTGGGTTTTCAGAGGCAGTTAATTGCATGGGAGGAGATTGCCCATCCTTCTCCCATGGCGCAGCTGGTGGATTTGAGCCATGTGCCTTCAGGATTGCAGGG
The DNA here is from genome assembly GCF_000299155.1 of Elephantulus edwardii. NCBI lineage: Eukaryota > Metazoa > Chordata > Mammalia > Macroscelidea > Macroscelididae > Elephantulus > Elephantulus edwardii. Next base: position 5,703,242 of record NW_006399907.1, on the reverse strand, counting down.
TTACTTCTTAGCACTAGGCCAACAGCACTCCCTTTTGTGTAAATAAGATCAATAATTTGTAGAACGTACTCATCATATTTTCCTCTTGTTATACCTCCAGTCAGTCTGTCTGATAGGGGACACTTGCATGTTTTTCCTTTCTTACTGCTGCTGTGAACCACATAATCCCCAGAAACACAGTCTAGATAGGAAATTCTGGCCCCACCCCCTTCCTCACAGAGGTTGAGGTTTGGAAATCGCCTCCACTACCCCTTCTCTCTGCATGCTTTGAGGACTTCGATCACCTCTGGGCAGCAGGAACTTCAGAGAGCTATTCTGCATTACTGTTTAGTCCATACTACCCAGCCCATATTGGTATCTTTGCTTTTTATAGGAAGTTATTTTCTAAAGTGCAGACCATTAAGATTCTCTATAACTGACAATTTTTAAAAGCAATGCAGTGATAAAATTGTGTCTGTCTGATATTATTAGTGTTATTTATAGATATCCTCAGCAGGGTGTTTTGAGCTTGTTGACAAATTAAAAGGTACAATTGTAGTGCTACTTAATAGTGAAAAAAATGTTCTCTTTGTTGTATATAATTAAGCAAAAAACAAAAAATGCCATAGCAAACATCACAAAATCCAGGGCCCAGAGGTAGAAAGTTGTCATCACTTCAGGTTGATGCAAATTGCGAATAGGAAATGTTGTTCTTTTATTCTTTAAAAGCTTCTGGGTATGGTTCTTACCTGTGCTATTTACACATTGATAACTGCACATGAAGTTCTCAAACAACAGGTTTAACATATTTTTTTATTCTACTGTTGATTTGCATTTCTGTTAAGTTCCTTTTGAACATATGCCAAAATTATAAGTGAGAGATGAAAATGTCTTTATTTATAATAAGCACTGCAAGCTGGTACTGCCAGCTTGTAAAATAGACCATCTTCATGCGTGTGTAATATCTCAGTGATAGGAGTCATAGGTGTGTGCACCTTAGCATGGAGCTAACCCAAACACTTAGCAGCCAAAATTTGGCTCATGGTTTTTTATGTCCAGTTTAGTCCAGGGTCAGTGGTTTTCTCTGACTTCTGTTGCTCTGCATAGAAGCCTATCATCAATAGACCAGACAGACATATCCTTATAACCAGAGCAAGCTGGACTCTGATTTCTTCTCCTGAGAGGCAAAAAAAGCATTTCTCATTTGCCTGATTTTCAGCTATTCAGAATGAGTACTTACCCTGCCTCTAACAATGGAGAAAATGTGACTCTTTTGTTGAGATATGCATGAAAGCAGATGTTGAAAGATGAAGTTTCATGATGAAGAAGGATCTTAATCTCTGTAATATTTGCATCAGGTTTTTTAAGAATGTGATACTCACTAAGAAATTTGCAAACCTAAGTAGATACTAGTTTATATGGTTTAATGTTTCTTTGAAACCATATGTCAATACTGGATTTTTTTTTTTTTTTTTGCAATAGAAGTATATTATTGGATTCAGCTGCCTATGTTGAGTAAAAAAGATGGATGTTCTCTTGCATTTTAATTGTAGCAAGGATCATCAAACTAGTGCCCACCTATAAAACCTGGCCTACTGTCTGCTTTTATGGAAAAAATTTCTTGCAATATAGCAGTGGCTACTTATTTATGTAGTACTTGTGGGTGAGTTTTGACTTAAAAAAGTGTTGAGTAGAAAATACATTTACTTTAACTCCACTACTCACTCTCATAATTTGGGCAAATTACCTCCTCTGGATTATAGTTTTCATATTGATGAAGCTCTGGTTTTGTGTTGTTGTTGTTGATTGCCTTCAAGTAGAGCACGACTCATAGCGTCCCTATAAACAAAAGGCCTGAAGCCCCTCTACAACTATCAACATTTATCAAAGTTCATAGAGTTTCCAGAGGCATGTTGTTTAGGAAGTGCATGCCATTCCTGCTTCCAAACCTATCATAGAATGTTATTGGCTGAGTTGTTTGCAGTGTGTAACGACTCTATGTACAGCAGCTCTGAACCCTTCACTGTCCTGAGCCACTAATTCTGACACACTAACCCCCATGACCCCAGTCATGGTATCAATCTATTTCATCTAAGGTCTTCCTCTCCTGTGCTGTGGAATTATGCTGCCAACCCAAAGGTACACATTTCAAATCTACCAGTTTATCTGCAAGAGAAAGATGGACAGTCTCCTTTCTTGCATTTCACTGCTTTTGGAAACCTACCTGAGGGTCAGCTATGGGTTGATTCTGATTTGATGGCACACAACAACAACAACAATGGGAGCTCCTGAAGGTTAAGTTTTATATTAACTAGTATACATAAAACCAATTCTGTTCTTATACTGCAAATATTGTGATGCTGATATTATGTGCCATCAAGTCACTTGTGACTCATAATGACCCTGTTTACAACAGCTTTTGAACCCTGGTCTATTCTGACACAATTTCATTGTCTCTGACACATCTACCCTCATTACCCCAGTCATTGAGTCAATCCATCTCATCCAGGGACTTCCTCTCTTGTGGTGTCCCTCCACTCTTCCAAACATGATGTTCCTCTCCAAGCTCTGGTCCCTCCTTGCAAAATGCCCAAAGTACGTCAGATGAAACTTCAAAATCCTTACCTTCAAGGAGCAGCCTGGTCTCATCCTCTCCAGGACAAACCTGTTTGTTCTCCTAGCAGTCAATGGTATATTCACTACTCTTCTCCAGCACCACAACTCAAAGCCTTCAATTCTTCTTCTATCGTTCTTAGTCATTATCCAGCTCTCTGATGCATAGTAAGGAATTGCAAAGATCATGGCTCAAATAAGGTGTACCTTATTCTCTGTACTGGCATCATTGTTCCTTGGAGAGAGACCTGATGCTTGGAAAAGCAAAGGGTTAGTGAACGAGAGAAAGACACAGTGACTGCCACAATGAACTCTCGTGTATCAAGAACTGTGAGGATGGCACTGGATAGGACATGCTATGGGTCATACCCAACAGCACCTAGCAACAATAGCACTCTATTGTTGATTTCCACCACTTTTTGGGGATTGCTCTGCAGTTTTTAGAATTCCCTTTTTATTCTTTTTCCCTTCCCTATTTTCAGAATCTGAACTCCCTGAAGATGAATATGTCAGGAGAGGTCCCTGACAGCAGATTTTCCTAATGCAATTTGTCTTTTAATTTCCTGATTGCTCATGCCAAGAGTGTTGGTTGTGGAGCCAAGCTAAAGCTGTTAATAATCTCAATCTGTTCATGAGCCTGCCTATTGGCCCAGTGGTGAGAATGTTTGTTTTCTTTTTTTTCTTTCTTTTTTTTTATTATTATTAAATTTTATTAGTTTCAATGAACATTCACAGGGATTCTGGGCTTTC
>NW_006399907.1:5686937-5698335 GCF_000299155.1 Elephantulus edwardii | reverse complement strand
TAAACTTCATTACAGAAAAGCTAGGAACAACACTAGAAGTCCTAATCCACAACATAAACAGTCTTCCCAGTATCCTGGAAAACCTACAACCAGGAGAAAATAACATAGATGAATGGGATCTTCTAAGACTCAAATCTTTGTTTTCTTGATGTTGAGCTTCAAGCCACATTGAATGCTTTATGTAGTCCTTGATGTTCTGCAGCAAATGCCTCAGGTCCTTCTCAATTTCAGCAGGCAAGGTTATGTCATCAGCATAATACAAATTGTTGATGAGTTTTCCTTTAATCCTGATGCCACATTCTTCCATGTAGAGTCCAGCTTCCTGGGTTAATATGGCATTAGGATTGAAGGAAGACTCATAACCAACTAGTGTTAAGGTGATGACACGCCTTATTAGCAGAGAGTGAAGATTAATTGAATCACTTACTGAAGAAGAGCAAAGTCTACAGCCTTCAATATGGATTACTTCTCAAATTCAAGAAAAAAAATTTCCTCACCACTGGAACAATAGGCATCATCAAGATAAATGGAGAAAACGGAGTTTTGACTAATTTAATTTCACCTAGGTTAACAATTAATACTAATGGCAGCATCAGTCAAAAAAAATCAAATGATGTGTTGCAAAGATTTCAGTTTAAAGACTAAGGTGTGCCTGACTTAAGCCGTGGCATTTTCAGTTGCTTCATATGCATTTGGAAGTTCAACAATGAATAAGGAAAACTACAGAAGAATTGTGATGTTGGAGAAGAGTACTAAATATCCACGGCGTATCAGAAGAACAAATAAATCTGTCTTGGAGAAAATACAATTAGGATGCTCCTTAGAGGAATGAATGGTGAAATTTCATCTCATATACTTTAGACATGCTGTTGTTAGGAGACACAGTCTTTAGAAAAAGACATTATACTTGGGAAAGTAGAGGGTAAGCAAAAGAGAGGAAGATCCTCAATGAGATGGATTGACACAGTGAGTGCAACAATGGCCTTGACCATGAAAGAGATTATGAAAATGGTGCAGAAGAGGGCAGAGTTTCAGTCTGTCGTTTATGGAGTCTCTCTTGTTTATAGCTGACTCACTAGCATGTTATAACAACTCTTCTACCGGTAGCAGCTTCCCTATCAAGAGGTAGTAGATGAGATAGCTGTAGAGCTTTTGTGACTAGAGTATTTGAGAAAGAAATAGATGAAGCTATGTGCTATGTTGTGAAGAAAACTGAAATCAGTTGTTGTCAGTAGTTACTGTCATGTCGACTATGACTCATAGCAACCATATGAACAACAGATTGGAGCCTTAAACCATCCTAATGATCGTTAAGCTCATTGTTACATTCACTGTGGCAGTCCATCTGAGAATTCTGACTGTACACAGCTAGTCAAATAAAAAGTCTTTGCAGCACCAAAGGGAATACAGGCTCTGGAATCTCAAATTCCTGGGTTTTATGTTTGGGGTTTTTTTTGTTTGGGTTTTTTGGGTTTGTTTTAGTTGACTTTTTATTTATTTTTTGCTATCTCTGTACTATTCAGTCCTAATTAGAGAGAACTGGCCTAGTAGTAAGCAGCAGGACTACAATCCCAAAAGCATGTGGTTCGAATCCTCAGGAGAAGGATGGGCAATCTCTCATGCAGTTTACTGCCTCTGAAAACCCACTGGAGAGTCAGCAATGGGTTGGTTCCAACTTCATAGTAAACAAGTCACTACGACCTCATGCACTTACTGCAGAGGGTCAAGGACTGCAGCCTTCAATATGGACTGAGGCTCAATGTCAAGAAGACAAAAATTCTCACCACTGAACCAATCGCTAGTATCAGGATGGATGGCGAAGAGATTGAGATTGTTCACAGCTTCCATTTGCTTGGCTCCACAGTCAACACTCTTGGCACCAGCAGCCAGGAAATCAAAAAACGTATTGCGATGGGAAAATCTGCTGTTAGGGACCTCTCTAAAGTACTCAAGAGCAACGTTGTGTCTCTGGAGACTAAGATCTGCCTGATACAGGCCTTGGTTTTTGCAATCACTTGTTATGCATCAGAGAGTTGGACAATGACTAGGGAGGATAGAAGGAGAATTGACGCCTTTGAGCTGTGGTGCTGGAGAAGAGTATTGAATGTACCATGGACTGCCAAGAAAACAAAACAGATTCATCCTAGAGAGGGTTAAATCAGGCTACTCCTTGGAGGCAAGGATTCTGGAGCTTCGTCTGACATACTTTGGACATGTTGTAAGGAGAGACAGGTCCTTGGAGAGGGACATCGTGCTTGGTAGGGTGGAGGGACAGCGCAGGAGAGGAAGACCCATTTTGAGGTGGATTGATTCAGTGACTGGGGTAATCGGGATGGGTGTGTCAGAGGCAATGAGATTGGCACAGGATAGAGCAGGGTTTAGGGCTGTTGTACATAGGGTCGCTATGAGTCGCAAACGACTCGACGGCACATGACAACAACCTAATTAATATGGATTTCTTCATTGTATTTATGGGTAAATATTAATGATGATAATTCACAGCATTATCAAATTAACTGAGATCGTATCAAGAAATTACATGTTGAACAAGATGTGCTTAATAAATGTTATCTTGTTGTTATGTGCTCTTGGGTAGCCTGCGACTCATAGTGACCATATGTACAACAGCTCTGAAGCCTGCCCTATCCTGAGCCAGTCTCACAGACTCCAACATACCTGTCCCCATTACCCCATTCACTGAGTCAATTCAACCCATCCAAGCTTGTCCTCTTCTGTGACATTCCTCCACCCTTCCAAGCTTGGTGTCCTTTTCCAAGGACTGGTCTCTCCTTGCAACATACCCAAAGTATGTCAGATGAAGCTTCAAAATCCTAACTTTCAAGGATTTCACCCTCTCCAGGATGAACTTGTTCTCCTAGCAGTCAGTACTCTTCTCCAGCACTACAATTCAAAGGCATCAGTTCTGCCATCCTTCGTTGTTGTCCAGCTCTATGAAGCATAGCAAGTAATTTGGAAAACTGTGGCCTGGATCAGGCACACCTTAATCTCTCAAGTGACATCATTATTTCTTAGTATTGAGGAGAGGTCCCTCACAGCACATTTTTCCAGTGCAATTTGTCTTTTGATTTCCTGACTTCTGGTGCCAACAGTGTTAATTGTGGAGTCAAGCAAGCTGTAATTGTTAAAAACCTCAATCTCTTCTCCATCCATCATGGTGCTGTCAATTGTCCCAGTGATGAGAACCTTTGTCTTCTTGATGTTGAATGAACTTAAATCCATTTTTCAGACTGCAGCCCTTGACGTGCAGCAAGTGCTCCAGGTCCTCCTCAGTTTCAGCAAGCAAGGTTGTACATAACACAGATTGTTCATGAGTTTTCCTCCAATCCTGATCCCGCATTTCTCCTCATAAAGCCCAACCTCCCAAATGTTCTGTTCTGCATATAGACTGAAAAGGTATGGAGACAGGACTCACTCCTTTCCTGAGTTTAAACAGTGTTTCCCTGCTCTGTTTGGAGGATTGCTATGTATGGGTTTTGCGTGAACACAATGTTATCTTAGTAATGTTATTTTATGTCAGCAGAAATGGGACCAGAGCTGGCAGTGGATATATGAATGTCTTCATGACACATTCCTTTCTATTTCAGGTTTTGCTCAAATGCCACTTTTTCAGAAAGCCCTTTCCTAACCACACTATTTAGAATTGCACTCTTCTTTCCACTCTAGACTCTTTGTCCTTCCTCTGTGCTTGAGTTTTCTCACACAACATTTCACTATGGGACATACTCCATGATCCATTAGCTGTTTCTTCCTTCCCATCTAAGTGCCACAATGTAAAATATTATTGCCTGTTTTGTTCATTGATATGTTCTTTGTGCTTATATGGTATTGGGTACATGGTAGATATTCATTAAATATCTGTGAATGAAAGAATAGAGCCTAGAAGGCCTTATATGGTAGAAAAAGCATCTGGCTCACTTTGTCTTGGGGCTTGTCTAGGGCTAGGAGTGCAAATTGTACCTGATACACATGAGCAGCCATCGTGATTGGACACAGAAATGTCAACAGCTGTATAATAATAAGAAACAACTTTTCGAAAATGTTGATATATTTAAGGTTGAAATGGGGGCTCATGAAAGTGGAAAGATATCTCTTTGATTGTTTTAATTTTTGGGTTTTTTAAAACATCAGTAACTTTGTATTCTGTTGTATGAATATACCTTGGGTGAATGGCCACTTCAACTACACTCAGATTTTTTTGTTGCACAGTGGAGACTGATTCAGTGCATTCCTTTGACCAAGCAATTAATCCTAAAACTTTATGCATATGAACCAATTGACTTCTAGAACTTGAAATGTGAAATTTAGGGCTCTAACCTGGATTGATATATAGTTAGAAATTTCAAATACCTCTCTCCTCTTTTTTTTATTTTTTTTAACTCATCTAGTTTTCATTTTGGAAGGAGGAGTGGCATCCACTTCCATAATAACTTGCCTCCGGAAACCCTACAAACTTGGAGAGAGGATGAAAGGCACCCAAGCATCGAGGACGCTCCTTCATAGGGTCGCTGTGAGTTGCCTGCGACTCTACGGCACTTAACAACAACAACAGTTTTATTAGTATTTAATGACTCAAACTTGTTCTTCAGATGGTTTTTACATTCAAGTAGGATATATTATTATTTTTGTGGATTTGTTTTCATTCTCTCTCTCCTTTTTTTACCCTTGGTACTGAAACAGACTCACTGAGGAAAAAAAAAAAAGACAAAGGAAAATTTTAAATTATATATATTATACACACATATTTATTTACATCTTAAAGGAGTTATATATTCAGGAATTAGAATATTCAGATGTTTCCTTTTATAAGGCCAACCTCTCTCATAGTAACTATTTGAAGGCAGGGCCTATTTTGTTATTCATAATTACATTTTTAATGCTTAACATATTGCAGGACACCAAACAAAGAATGTATGAGTAAATGATTACACAACAAACGGTCTGTGTTTATAGTTGCCCTCTTATAGCGTGAGTTTCTAACTATGATGTAGGATTTATTTACGCATGGGTTCTTAACTGTTAAGATATTTTACAATGTTGTGTAGTTACTGTCTTTGGATGTTTTGACTAAGATACATCCAGTAATAATGGGTAAAAACCAAATGTGTATGTTCTAAGGCCAAGAACAGACTTGAATAATCTCTGTGGGTATATGAATGATGCAAGGCACCACATTGATTATATGCACAAAGCCAAAGGCTTTTAGTTGCATGATAGTAGTATGTCAAGATCACATCCATTCAGACTGCTTTATGCCTATAAGAATACAACCTAAGTCACCAAGAAGATCTTATCTCTATCATCTTGGTGATGAGCTTCGAGTTCTGTGTCTCTGCTTGTGGGTGGATTTTCTTTCAACATGAGAGCTGTAGCTATGAAAAGTGGAAGATATGCTAGGTAGCATGTCCTTTAGAAGCCAGTATCCCTCTCAGGACAGCTAAAGAGTTCTTAGAGACTGTCTCTGACAAAGCTGTGATGTGACATCAGGGAATTCCAGCATGTTCTCCTGTTGCAGCAGAGTTCAAATTGGCCCACCTGTTGCTGATAAAGTTATACAGTATCACTGACATAATATAACGCAGGTAGAAAGATCCAGTCAGAATCTGGTGGAACTTCTCATGACACCTGGGCTATTACAAAATTTAGGACAATGTGAGTGCTAAATACAAATGTTATTCTGCCTCCTAATCTCAAGAAACTAGTAAATATGCTAAAGTAGTCCTTGACAGAATTACTGTCCAGTAGGTACTTTATATTTGCTTCTCTAGCATTTTGTTGTATATAGAACTCATCATAACTGGCTATTCCAGTGGGTTTTCAGAGGCATTAAATTACATGAGAGGAGATGGCCCATTATGTCCTAAAGAGCACCTGGTGGAATTGAACTGTGTACCTTTGGGTTGGTGGCAGAACTCTTTACCTCTAGGCTATCAGAGCTCACCAGAGCTCTTCTCTAGCATAGGACACTTGTTATTTGAAAGTTAGTCATTTGGGATACCATTGTTAGGGATAGTCCATTGCACCCTATAGTAATCATCTTCCATCCTGTTTTCCAGCATGGGCTACTGCATCCTTTTTGTGCATGGATTGAGCAAGCTCTGTACTTGGCTGAATCGATGTGGGGCCACCACCCTGATTGTGTCTACCGTGTTGCTGCTGCTGCTTTTCTCTTGGAAAACTGTGAAACAGAATGAAATTTGGCTGTCAAGAGAGTCCCTATTCAGGTATGTTTAGGAGGAAAATGGTGACTATCTTCCTATTTATTTCTACATGTACATTTATCTTTCCAAACAGATGAGGTACCGTGAATCTGGTAGTATTTATCAATCCAGAAAATTCTTTCTGGTAATGCTTTGAATGGAATATATAATTTATGTTAGCTTCTGACTTTGATTTTAAATATTACACAAAAGTTACGATGAGATGGTTATATAGTGAATGTTTGAAATTAAGGTTATTGTAAGAGTTTAGGCGTCAGTAAATTCATATCTAGAAACAATTATGTACTGGTCTATATAATCAGCTATAAACAAAATGAAACTAATAGGTCTCATTGCATTGTCAAGTGGATTGGAAGGTAGACACACAGAAGGAAGTGAAATACTGAAGACTTTCAGTAGAACATTCTGGCATAAGTCGTAGTGTGTGATCACATTGCTTTATTTTAAATGAAAGTTTTGAATGAAGAAATGGAAAGCTTTTCATCTTTTGGAAGGTTTGGTAGGTTTTTATGTAGGTAGATTAGATTTCTAAATATCCGGATGTCAGTTTATAATCCTATACTTGAGAGTAAGGCATTCTTTGGGACAACCCTTCCTCACATTGTGTGTCTGAGGCTTACTCTGCCCACTTTTTAAAGTTCTGGTGACCTGCACCTGGGCTCTCCTGACACTGCCATACCAGGCACATTAACTTTATTTGTCTAGATGCCAAAGATACTGCAACTTTCTGTCTTTATGGTCAAATTGTCCAATTCTATCAACATGGTTTTTACTCGTCTGCTTGCTCAGCCAGTCCGTGACAGTTTTTCCTTAGGGCAAGCAATTGAAATCCAATTGTAATCACGTGAGATAAGGAAATACATTGAAAAAGTGTAGAAGAGCTCACAGAATTGAAGAACCTGGTTTGTAGCAGGGTAGATGTCTGCTGCAGGTAACATCACAGGAGCAAAATAGATCCACTTTAACCAATTTGTTTTCTTTCCTCACATCAAAGTCCTAAAAATCAAACTTCTGTTATTGAATTTGAGTTTAGGATATGCGTTGGGCCAGGGCCTTGAGGTAACTGATCTGACTGAAAAAGCCCCCCAATATCCATGATGAGGGCTGTCAGGTAGAGAGAGCACCTTGGGGCTCCAGAGAGACTTCACAGAGTGACATGAGGAGAAATTCCTTAACTGCAAATCCACCTGTTGTTGTTAAGTGCTGTCAAGTTGCCTGCAACTCATAGAGACCCTTTATCTAACAACCCTAAACCCTGGTCTATCCTGAGTCAACCTTACTGTCTCTGACTCACTAACCCCCATTACCCCAGCCACTTAGTCAGTTCATCTCATTGAGGGTCTTCCTCTCTTGCACTGTCTCTCCACCCTCCCAAGCATGATGCCCATTTCCAAAGGCAAATCCACATAGCAAAGGTGAAATGTTTTAAATGGAAGGCATCATTTCTTTTGAGTTTTCACTTTATTTTTGGACTCCTAAAAGAAATGAATGAATATATAAATGAATGCTTAAGACAACAGTTCACCATGCTCTGCTGTTTTAAAATTAGACATCTGGTTGTATCGCTTTCCAGCTTGGAAATGGGAAAAGTAACTGTTATATTCATGCCTTACTAGTTTATTTATTATTACTATATTGTTGTCATTATCATCATCATGGTCTTCGTTATTTTGCAGTTACTGTAAAGACTTATTGTTTCATATGTGATTTGGGGAGTGTTTTTGAAGTCTTTTTAAATTCCTTTTCCCCATACTGATTTGCAAAGTCACACTATCTGGCTTCAGATTCTGTCTAGTCTCAGGCATACAGTCAAGGCATTTCTTACAGACCACATAGTTCAGTCTAGCTCTTCAGTTCTAGGGTCATCTGTAAACAAGAGGCAAAACCCTAGACTTCAGTAATATAACTTCCTCTAATTATCTCTTGGTTTGAATTTTTTGTTTACTTTCAATATCAGTGATTTTAATAAGAAACTTTAGTATGTTTTTGTCCTATATTAAATCTTTTACCTGCAAAGGAAACCAGAAGCAAATCTGTGTCTTCCAGTGTCAGATACTACTTCTTCAAAGCAACTTTGCGGTAGATTCTTGTAGACAATGATTAATTTCAATTACAGCAAATTAATATTCAAATCCTATACTACTGATGCCAACAATATTAAAGAACCCAGTAAGCAAAAATGCATTTTATCCAGAGCTTTGCTCTTTCAGATGGAAGTACAATGTTACTGTAGTTTTAAATGCCGTTGAGTCAACTTCCACTCATAGTGACCCTATTGACAACCAGTCTGACCCTTGCTCTATCCTGCAACATCCTCATCATATGTGCTCTTCTCAAGCCCATTATTACCAAGGGTAGTGTCAGTCTATCTTGTTCAAGATCTGTCTCCTTCTCTGACACTCCGCCTCTCTCAGCAAGAGAGCTTTTCAAACGACAGGTCTCTCTTGATAACATACCCAAAATATGTGAGACCAAATTTCGCCATCCTTGCCTCAAAGGAGCATCCTGGACTTAGTCTTTAAACTGACATCTTGCTCTTTAGCACCTTGGAGAGGTCCTTTTACAGCAGATATTCCCAGTGCAACAGGCTGGTACCATAACTCTCCCTTATCTATGGAAAATATGTTCTATGACACACCTCCCCCGCACCCCCCATGCATGTCTGAAACTGCTGATAGTACAAAGGACTGTATACCATGAGGAGTTTGGTGGGGTTGGTTTTTGTTTTTTATTTCTCTAAAGGTATAGGGTTGTGCTGCCATCTCAAACACAGGCATTCAAATCCACCATCTGCTTTGTGAGAGAAAGATGGGCAATCTCCTCCCATATGATTTAAAGCATCTGAAAGGATATTCTTGGAGGAGCAGCTAAGAGTTAGTTGCAACTCGATGGCACACAACAACATTAAAAGGGCAGGTGCCCAGGGTTGGCTTTTTTGACCCATTGGTTGCTGGTAAGGTGAGATACACCACTCATCCCACAGTATTTTCTAGACTCACAGCGGAGAAGGAAGACAGGATTACTGTGAGATTTCATAGGGTACTCAAAGCAGGACACAATTATCTCTTGAAATATTTTCAGATCATAGTCCACGATTAACTGGAACCTTGGAAAGTGAAACTGAGGATAAGGGGGCATTACCATGGGTAGTAAGTTTATTATAAAACACATCATTTTTCATGTGTTTCTTGGTCATCCAAATGCCATCCTTTGTGAAGAGTCTTTTCATGTCTTTTGCCCATTTTTGTGATTGTCAGTCTTTTTTATTGTTGTTGGTGTTGCTGTTGTTGTTGTTGTTGAGACCCTGTAGTATTTTGTAAACTTTGGTTCTGAAGCCCTTGTCTGAAATATCGTTGCCAAGGGGGATTAGATTTTAAGAAGGTCCTATCCATTGATGTCACCCTCCCCTGGCTGCCCCTTTAGGTCTGTTTTCAAGTTTCTTTATGCAGTATGCTAGAGCTTCTAAATTTGTTTCCATTTCATCTGTTACAATCTTCATGGTTGCAGGTTTTACCCTAAGGTCTCTGATCTACCTTGAGTGGGTTCTTTTTAGATGTGAGAAATGTACCCTTTTTCAGTTTTCTGCTGGTAGAGGTCCAGTTTTGCCCACACCATTTGTTAAAGAGACTGTTATTTTCCCATTTAATGGACTGTGTTACCTTGTCAAATATCAGATCAACATTGAGATACCATCTCACCCTGGCAGCAGGGCCAAAGTTTAAAAATGAACATAGCAAACAATTAATATTAGAGAGGATTTGGAAAGATTGTAACTCTAATGCTAGTAGGAATTGTAAAAGAGAACAACCGCTATGGAAGGCAGTTAAGCCTTTCCTCAAAAAGCTTACCATAGAGATCCCATATGACACATCTTTTCTACTGCTAGGAGTATATCCCAAGGAATCAGAACTGTTACATGAATGTAGATATGTAAACCAATGTTCATAGCAGCATTATTCACAATAGCAAGAAAATGGAAACAGCCTAAAAGACCATCAGTAAATGAATGAATTTGGAAATTGTGGTACATCCACAAAATGGAATACTATGTAACACTAAGAAACAATGATTTTATAAAATACTGTATAACATGAGAGAATCTAGAGAGCATGGTATTGAGTGAAATAACTCAGCCATGTAAGGATAAATACTACATAAGACCATGATTGTGAAAATAGAGGATGGTTGAGCAAGATATATACTCAAAAGGTGAAGAGGAATGAGAGAAGGGACAGCAGAAAAAGGGGAAAGGAGGAAATCACTGACATAGCAGAGGTGGTGGCTGGAGGTGGATGAAGGAATGAGAAAGGTTCAGTGGGGACTTGAAATGATGGGGTAATAATAGGCATAGAATGATGGTAATTACATAAAATATAATGCATATAAATGTATAAAACATACATAAATAAAACACAATGTATATGGATATATAAAACACAAAGTATAAGTATGTAACATGATGTATATGAATGATTACAGGAAAGCCAATACATTTTTTTTAATCCATTATTTCACAACTGAATGGATTGAGAAATTATGGTACGCTCACACAATATTATACAAATACTATACAATACTATACAAATACTATGCAGCACTCAGGAGCAATGATTTTGAAAAATACTATATAACTTGGGAGAAAATGGAGAACTTTATGCTGAGTGAACTAAATCAGTCTCATAAGTTCAAATACTGTGTAGGACCATTATTGTAAAAATAGAAGGATACCTAGCAAAATACATCTGAAGACCCAAGTGGGGAAGGAGTGGCAGCAGAGCGGTGAGGATGGGTAGGGGTTGCATAGTTTAGTAGGTGGAAGAGTTGCATAGTTTAGTGGTTGGAAGAAGGGGATGAAGGAAATGGGAAGGATCCAGCAGGGACCCGAAAAGATAGGGTAATAATGGACAAGGTCCAATGGTGATTAATTTTGTAAAACATAATGCATGGGAATGATTGTAGTAAACAATGTGAATGAAGAATAGTGTGAAATACAGTCTATATGAATTTTGTAAGCAAATCAATGTTTGTTATTGTTGTTGTTATGTGCCATCAAATTGCCTGTGACTCAGCTATGGTCTCTTCAGGGTATATTCCCAGTAGTGGAATTGCTGGGTCAAATGGTATCTCTATTTGCAACTTTTTGAGAAAGCGCCATACTG
>NW_006399907.1:5680030-5686172 GCF_000299155.1 Elephantulus edwardii | reverse complement strand
GAGATTAAACAGAACTGGCTTTGACAAGCACTGTGGCAATTGGACAATTAAAACAGACATTCGGGTGGCGGGGGAAGAAGAACAAACTGGGGAAGAGGGTAGAGAGAATGATACAGCAATGAAGGAATGAAAACCCAAAATCCCTGTAAATGTTCATTAATACTAATAAAATTTTTTTTAAAAAAGGGAAAAAAAAAGAATAGCACAAGGCACAAAAAAAAAATTTGCCTGTGACTCATAGTGACCCTATGTACAACAGCTCTGAAGCCTGCTCTATCCTGTGCCAATCTTAATGTCTCTGACACACCTACTCCCATTATCCCAGTCACCTAATCAATCCATCTCATAAAGGATCTTTCCCTCTTGCACTGCCCCTCCACTCTCCCAAGCATGACTTCACTCTGCTAGGACTGGTCCCTCCTTACAGTGTGTCCAAAATATGTCTGAAGGAGCTTTAGAAGCCTTGTCTCCAAGGAGTAGCTTGTTTTTACCCTCTCCAGGATGAACCTGTTTGTTCTCTTAGCACACCGTATTGTATTTAATACCCTTCTTTGGCACCACAGCTCAAAGGCATCAGTTCTCTTTCTATCATCCCTAATATCCAGCTTTCTGATTAATAGCACATAATTACGAAGACCATGGCATGGATCAGGGACACCTTAGCCTTTAGACTTACATTGTTACTCTTCATACTCTGGAAAGGTCTATGAAAGCAGACTTTCCCAATGTAATTCATCTTTTGATTTCCTGACTGCTGGTACCAAGAGTTGATTGTGGAGACAAGCAAACTAAAGCTGTTAACAATCTCAGTCTCTTCACCATCTATGTTTTGATGTTGAGCTTCAATCCATATTGAAGGCTATAGTCCTTGACATTCTGCAGCAAGTGCTTCAAGTCCTCTTCAATTTCAGCAAGCAAGGTTGTGTAATCTGCGTAACAAGATGCATAAGGTTGCTGATGAGTCTTCCTTCAAACCTGATGCCACATTCCTGCTCACAGAGCCCACCCAACCTCCCAGATGATCTGTTCTGCATATTATTTCTTACTGATGCTTAGAGTTTATAGCTGAGAGACGTTTAATGATGAAATTTGGGAATTTTTAATAATATATAAAGTACAGCTATCTTTTGATGAATTTATTGGTAGAAAACTTTACCAGTCACATTTTATAATTTTATTGAGATTGTTCACAGCTTTAATTTGCTTGACTCCACAGTCAACCCTCTTGGCAACAGCTGCTAGGAAATTAAAAGACATATTATGATGGGAAAGTCTGCTGTTAGACACCTCTCCAAAGCACTGAAGAGCAGTGGTGTCTCTCTGGAGACTAAGGTGTGTCTGATACAGACCACAGTCTTTGCAATCACTTGTTTGCATTGGAGAGTTGGACAATGATGAGGGAGGATAGAAGGAGAATTGATGCCTTTGAGCTGTGGTGCTGGAGAACAGTATTGAATGTACCATGGACTGCTAGGAAAACAAACAGGTTCATCTTTGAGAGGGTTAAACCGGACTACTACTTGGAGGCAAGGATTCTGGGGTTTCATCTGACATACTTTGGACATGTTGTAAGGAGGGACTGGTCCTTGGAGAGGGACATCATGCTTGGGAGGGTGGAGGGACAGCACAGGAGAGGAAGGCCCTCTATGAGGTGGATTGATTCAGTGACTGGGGTGATCAGGATGGGTGTATCAGAGACAGTGCGATTGGCACAGGACAGAGCAGAGTTTAGGGCTGTTGTACATAGGGTCACTATGAATCGCAAGTGACTCAACAGCACACAACAACAACAACATTTAGAATTAACTTTAAATTCTTAGTCTTAAGAGTCTCTTAGTCCTACAAAGCCAGATTCATCTGTGCTGAGTAATCTTCAAGTATTTGAACAACAGTGATTGAGAATCTCTGGGATAGTATAACTAGTATAACTCAAGGTTGAGGGTAGGATTTGGAATCAAACTTACCAAGTCCCATTCCAAATTCCACCATTGATTGACTGCCTTTGATAAGTTACCAACTATTTTGTACTTGAGCTTCTTAATTTTTAATTTGGAGAAAGTATAGTTTTGTAAAGATAAAATATGTATGAAAAAAATGCACAGTATATGGTTATAATAATAATGTAAGCACTGCAGGATGCAAATATATTGGTCGTCGCTTTGTAAGGGAGCTGACCAGCTGTATGGGAGTTAAGACACAGAGTACATTTCAGAACAGTGGAACAAGTAGTAAGCAGGAGTGGATTCAAGGCAGTGAGTGAAAACAGGTGAGTGACTGAGACCCACTCAGTTCTTAAAAGTGCTTTCCATAGGCTGAAGCTGAATATTGATGGATAAAAATAAACAGACAAACAAACAAGATCAGCCTTAATGATCAAAACCAAGTTCTGACCAAACATATACTAGTCCTTGTTGTTGTTGTTGTTAGGTGCCATCATGTTGACTGTGACTCATAGTGACCCTGTGAACCATAGATCTGAACTTTGTCCTGTCTTTTGCTGTCCTCATTATCTCTGCTCAGGCCTATTGCGGTAATCACTGTGTCAGTCTCCTTGAAGGGCTTCCTCTTTTTTGACTACTGTCTCTGATTCCCAGTGTCATGTCTTTTTCCAAAGACTGGCTCCTCCTAAAAATATACCCAAAGAAAGTGCAACACAACTTTATCAGTAAATTGATTCAGGTGAATATTCAGAGCCTAGTTGTCAGTCTCTCCATGATCTACTTTAAAACAAATAAACAAAAAACTTAAGACAAAAAAAGTACAATAGTTTTACAAAAAATTTTGCTCTTGGCCAAGGCTACAGTTTTCTCTCTGTCCTAGTCTGTAAACTCATCAACCATTTCTAGGACACATGGCCCCACTTAGGCCCCTATAATAAGGTGGTTTTCTAGGTAATATGATGAGCACCCTTACAGGATTTATTAGGACAGGCCTTTCTGTTGGAGAAAATACGGATTTCAGTCAAGTTCTGCCTTTTAAACTAAGGTCCCCCCCTCACAGGAAAAAGGTCTCACTATCTGATGTATTTTTAGGAGACTCAGATTCAGGGTACCTTCATAGATATATCTTTGTATTTTTATTGGAAAGAACCTGACATTCAAAAAGCATAAAATCCAGCACTTGTGTCCAATTAGAGTTCCAGAGAATCTTTCCTGTCTGTGCTGAAAGAGCCATTAAGATAAGGGTCTAAGATGTGAGCTCAAATCTCATGGAAAAGGAAACCTACTTTGCCACACCTGTATTTTATTTTATCATTTTTAGCATAAACGGAACCCTTCACAAACAGAGATGTTCATAACCATGGTGTCTCCTCTTTATTTCTTTCTTTTTAGAAAATTTTTATTTTATATTGGTTTACTTACAAAGTTTGCAGGCATTGTTGTTTACACCAGATCTTTCCCCATTCCTTTACCCAGCCCTGCCTCCAACCATCAAATTGTGAGATCCTGTGATTAAGCCCCTCCCCACTGCCCATCTTCACCCCTCTGCTCCCCCTCCCCATCTTAGATCCTTCTACACATTCTACAATAATGATCTTAGAAGTTGTTCTGCTATCCTAAAGTGGAATCAGGGTCACTGCTTCATTCTGACTGGATCTAGTAACAACTCAGGAACCTCATGTTTATAGTGCACAATCTGATATACTATGATATATTATTATAGAATGAGGATAAGGATCCAAGAGGGGTGGGAGAGGGTGGGAGCAGAGGGATGGGGGGGGGGGATTAATCATGGGGTTGGTCAATTTGAAGGGGGTGAGGGAAATTGAAAGAATTTGTTCTTAAAAACAATATATTTGAATTTTGTAAATAAAGTAGTAGAAAATTTTTAAAAAGGGGTGGGGAAATGTGAGTGGCCTCCATAGTTTCTCAGATAACTGTGACCCTGAAATTCTGATGTTGCTAGTATCCTATGGTGCCTTTTTTATTTAGAATTAAATGCTGATCAGTTTCAGGTATGATTTTGACCATATAATAGTTTTATCCAAAACTCTGCTCAGCTATTTACTAGGTGTGTAACTTAAGGGAGAAAAAAAAAAGTCTTCATCCCTCAGATTCCTTATCTATAAAATGAGATCAGCAATAAGACTACTTATCTAATTGGGTTTTGGGAAGATTAAAGGTCAAAATGCTGTGATTACTTTAATGCATGATTCAAAGTGGTGGCTGTTTTCAATGAGGTAGTGTCAAACTCAGGGCAAAACAGTGCTCCTAATCTATATGGTTCTTGCTAGAAATGGAGGGAAATGTGGAACAAAGTGTAAAATTTTCAAAAACTCTAGACTTACTGGACTCATTACAACAGGAGGAATCCCTGAGATTATTGTCCTAAAATATTCTTTAAGCCTTGGATCAAAATTATCCACTCAATTACTATTTTAGCTAAATAGCCAAGTTAACCCATAAAGTAATGAGTATCACTCTTAAAAACTAGACTCTTTAAAACCAACAAAAGAACAGCAAACATTTCTCTTACTCCAAATGGCCATTAACTGCTCTACAGAATAGATGAGAAGGTGGGGATGTGAGTTGACTGTATGAGGCTAGAATAATGGAAATAGACCTAAAATGGAAATAATGAAAATGCTGGTGCAGTGTGAAGAATGAACTTGTTATTACTGAACAATGTGTGTACAAACTGTTAAATGAGAACTTCTTTTTCTGAGTGACCTTCTACTAAGAATATAAAAAGATACTATTTTTTTAAAATAGGATTCATAATAGAGGCATATCTCAAAGTATTCTTCCTTGTCTTTCCCGTTAACTCCCAGCTGAACAAACAAAAGCTTATTTGTTACTATTTTTTTTTCCACCAGAAACTTGGAGGGGGGGGGAAAACCTCTTGATAATTGTCCATTGATACTAACAGAATAAGTTGATGTTCTAATAACTTGAACATACAACTAACAGAAATTATGTCTGCTGTTTGTTATTTTCTACAAAGTTTAAAAAATGTGTAGATGAGAAATGAGATGTGTGTGAATTAAAATCTTACCTTGAGAGATTTGTATTTATAATAACCTTTAATGATTAATAGGATTTGGGATCCAACAATAGAATTTAAGATGACTTCAATTCTTTGTTTAGTAAATGTGTGTAAAGCTGTGTGTTTCTGGTGAAAAACTGGAAGTCCTGAATTATAAGAGCAAGAAATCAGTTCAGGGAGGACTAACCCTGCAGGAAAGCGTAGCCTGGCAAGTTACAGCTATGTGAAAAATTTTGTCTTCGGCCAGTTTATTCTTTTCCATAATTTTTTCACTAAGTGTTCATTGTAAAACAAGGCCGCAAAAACAAAGACATAAAAAAATCATAGAGAATGTGGAAAGGTCAAAAGCATGAAGGAGGGGGGAATAGTATTCTAGAGATTTAGATACTCTGCCTATTTCTGCTTGCCTGATATTATTAATATTATTAATTCCTCTTGCCATCCTGTTTTTCCACAGTCCTAACTGTCAATCCCCTTAGTGAAACAAGTGAGAATCTCCATGCTGATCACATAGAGTATCAATTCCAGTAAAACACATTTTCTCTGTGCTCTTTTCAGAGTTATCTTTAAAGTCTACCTGTAACCATTCATTACTTAGTTAATAAATTTTCCTGCATGGGGATTAGATTTATTTTTAAAAATCATTACTGAAACTCTGAGCCAAATATTTCCCCTGTGATAATATTTTTAATTCTCCTTCAGTAATGTCCATTTAAACAATTATGTTGGAATCCTAGCTACCTGAGGTGCTTTTATATCTATATAGGTTTACTGTCTGCTGCTTTCAAATGATCACTTTCCTGTGAATGGGTCTCTTGCTTCCCATTTTCCCTGCCATCTCAGTCCTCTAGAAAGTTCCTCATTCTCCAGCCACTGTATTTAATTGAGAGGATGCTTTGCTGGGTTTCTGGTGGCCTAGGGGCAGGAAGCTGCACTCCAGTCCTAAAAACAAATTCAAAGCCATGAGCTGCTGAACAGAGAAGAATGGACACTCTCCTCCCATGCAATTAACTGCCTCTGAAGGGAGGGTCAGCTGGGTAATTTCCCACCCTACAGTACATAGTGAGAATCTTTGTCTTCTTGACATTGAGCCTCAGTCCATATTGAAGGCTGCAGTCCTTGACCCTCTGCAGTAAGTGCATGAGGTCCTCCTCAG
>NW_006399907.1:5677283-5678718 GCF_000299155.1 Elephantulus edwardii | reverse complement strand
AAAAAACTTCTAAAAAATAAAAATTATATACAGTTGAGA
This sequence comes from Elephantulus edwardii, assembly GCF_000299155.1. Lineage (NCBI taxonomy): Eukaryota > Metazoa > Chordata > Mammalia > Macroscelidea > Macroscelididae > Elephantulus > Elephantulus edwardii. The sequence goes on along the minus strand of NW_006399907.1, from coordinate 5,678,679 downwards.
AAACTCTAGAGCAGTTCTATTTTGTAACACATACGGTTGCTGTGAGTTAGAATTGACTTGATGGCACTCAATAACAACAAAGGAGCTGTTATTTACACAAATATTCAGTGAAGTTGGTGAAACTTCATCCACATTCTTTGAGCCTATTATCAGCAGAGACAAGTCTTCAGAGAATGGCAGCATCATGCTGGGAGAAATGGAGGTTTAGAGAAAGAGAGGAAGGCTCTCAACAAGATGGATTTACACAATGACTGCAATGGCACAGGGTAAGACAAGGTTCAGGTCATCTGCTCATAGTATTGCTCTGAATAGTTGTCAACTTGAATGGTCCTTAACTATAAAGACAATATATGTCCCCAGTAAGTTTTAATACTTTGCATGGATGTCTCTCATTAATTTGACCTTTAAATTAAGAATTAAGTAAAATATGGTAATCCAAAGAGAAAATGACTTGCAGTTGCTTAGAAACTAGATTCTCATCCTTAACTCGTTCATCTCTCTGGTTATCTATTCCCCTCTCCCAGTTAATCAATATAAGATTCAAGAATTTTCCATCCAAATGACCCTCACATCCACCACTTTCCACTGTTTACTTCCCAAATCACAACTTTTTTCAGTTTCCTTTAGCTGAAGGAGGAGAGAGTCTAGAACCAAATTTCTTGGGACCCCAAGAAATTACCTCTTGTATGTTTGTATATACACCCCCTCATCCTAGGTGGAGATGAACCCATTTATAGCTTTTTCTGGACAGTCATTTTCATCCAGTTCAGTTCAGGTACAGCTTTAGGGGACAGAATTGGGCAATAACTAGACCTGTGGACATGCTCTTTTCATTGGTATATGGCTCCACTCACTTTCCCATCTCTGGTTTCCTTTGGCATAGCTTACACCTGGAATTCTAAACCTATTTTAGTGGGTTAGATAAAGGCTTTCTGAGGGAGGGGGGGAAATGGAGCCCAAACCTCAGAATGTGACCTTATTTAAAAATAGTCTTTATATAGGTAATTTATGAGATCATACTGGATTAGGTAGGGAGTGACTTTAAATGCAGTATACATGTGAAAACAGTGCAGGACACAGAGACCTAGAAAAGAAAGTTATATGACAGCAAAGATGGAAATTGAATGATGCCTTTAGCAGCCTTTAGCAACCGAAGAATCTCAGGGATTGCTGAAAGGCATTGGAAGCTGGCAAGGCAAGGAGAAAAAGGAAGCCGTCAGGCCCTGCCAACACCTTGATTTCACACCCTTACATTCTACTACTATGAGAGATTATCTGTTATTTTAAGCCACCCATTCTTAAGTAGTTTATTTTGACAGTCATAAGAAATAAATATAGCTATGCAACAATAGAAACTATGCTTATATACTTGTATATAAGAAATTAAATTTTAAAA
>NW_006399907.1:5662751-5674018 GCF_000299155.1 Elephantulus edwardii | reverse complement strand
TGTCTGTTGAAATATGTCAATTGGTATGCCATCAACTCCTGGAGCCTTGTTTTTTGCCAATTCTTTCAGAGCAACTTGAACTTCCTCCTTCATCACCATAGGCTCTTGCTCGTATGTCATTGCATGAAATTCTTCTTTGTCAGCCAATTCCTTCTGATACAGTGACTTGTACTCATTTTGTATGAGTACAGATATCATATCCCCAAAAATGAGAATTGTGAGACTTCATCTCACATACTCTGGACATGTTATAAGGAGGGAAAAGGATAAAGTCATTAGTGAAGTTGTTGTTGTGGTGGTCGTTGTTAGGTACCGTCAAGTTGAGAACTCATTGTAACCCTATGAACAAGAAGTCTGAACCTGGTTCTATCTTGTGCCACACAGAGGAGCCCATTGTGGCAGTCACCATGTTAGTCCTCCTAGTTAAAGGTCTACCTCTCCTTTCCTGACCCTCCACCCTTCCTGTCATCATGTCCCTCTCCATGAAATAACCCCTTCTATCAACAGGCCCAAAGTATGTGAGGCTAAGCCTCCTAATTCTTGCCTCCGAAGAGCACTCTGGCTGCACCTTCTCCAAGAGGTTCATTCTCTTGGCCGTCCATGGGATGGTCAGTGCTCTTCTCCAACATCACAGCTCAAAGGGGTCCGTTGTTTTTCTGTAATCCTTATTCATTGTCCGGATCTCAGATGCATAGCAAATGACCAGAAGAGCCTGAATCAGACTCACCTTAGTCCTCAAACTGACATCATTACTCCCCATTCTTGTGAAGAGGTCCCTAATTGCAGATTTTCCCTGTGTAATGCATCTCCTTATTTCCTGACTGCTGGTACCAAGGATTGTAAAGTTGTTATGAATTACTACTGGCTCACTATCTCCTAACAACAACTTCAAGGATGTTGAGTGCCAACTATGACAATACTTGCTGTCAGAGTTGGTAGAATTGATTACAACTCATAGGAACCGTATAGGGGTTCAAGTGTGGTAATCTCTAGGTAGGTTATCACATTTTTTTCTTCTGCAGAGTATCTGGCGATTGAAACCCATGATCTTTAGATTAGCAGCAGAGTGTTAACCGCTGTACCAAAGAAAAGGACATCATTTTTGTTTTTCTCTTTAGAATGATTCAACAGGCTTCTTATGCTGCCGAGGAGCTGAGGACCATTTCTGCCAGAAAGTGAGAAAAGAAGAAAATCAGTGATTTTTCCCAGAGGAAGTAACATTTGAATATGATTTTTTAGAAAATAGTGGGTTTAAACTAAAAAAGAGAAGAAAAACTCAAGAAGGAAAAAACAACAGACAGGGTAAGATGACAGGAAAAGTAGGTTTGGGGAGTTTCACATATGCAGGGAAAAGCATTAAGTGCTGATGAGTTTGAAGAAGAGGCTGAGGCCTGATTAAGAATAATACTAAACTAAAGTCTTAAATGAAAAAAGCTATTTAACAATTAGTATATGCAGAGTTCCCTGGTTTGGTCATATTGGAGTTTTTATATTTAGTTAGTTATAAGAAGTGTCAAGTTGATATTGTCCCAAATGCTTGGCAGGCTGTTTAAGCCCATTACTTGAGGCATCAAAAGCTATTCCTTTGTCTGCTTCCCTAGTTCCTCTAGGCCCCTTGGGTTCGGTGGTGCACTAGAAGGTCTCCAAGAGACTCAGGCTCATCAGGGCAATGACTCACATGGCTGTAGATGGTTGATTTTGCAGAAACTGGTGAGCTAAGGGCCAGGATCCTATAGACAGTCAGTTAAGACACAGCTGGATGGATGTGTAGCTGATGCAGGTTGGTGGTGTGGAGACTGGTGAGTAGTGGGCCAGGCTGGATGCAGCTGGATGCTGTGTTCCAGGCAAGTGAGTGTTTACAAGGGAACGTGCCTAGCATGGAGGTCCCATGAGTTTATATAAGTCCTTAGTAGGGTGGGGCTTGTATCCCATTCTGTTCTTCTCTCTTTAGTACAATAACTACTTTAGCACAAAATATACAGTTAGTGATTGGCTAGGAAATACATATTAATGATAAACTTTAGACACCTAGACCTATATAGTTCTCAGAAGTGTTTCTGTAACCCTTTTTCTGTATGTATGCAAGGTTATAGACCTCTTTGTTCTCTGTAACTTTATTACTGTTGTTAAATGCTACCAATTCAATTTCAATTCATAGAGACCCTGTAAGGGAGGTCCCTGACATGTATTATGTAAGGTGTAGGTGAAGGTTCTGACTACACTGTCCATGTCCTACATCTCAGCCTTGCCCCCTATTATGGTGGGGTAGCACAACAATGCAAATTAACTTTCTGATTTCGAAATGACAATATCTTCATCTACTTCTCCAGCTACATGCTATTTTCTCCTATTTAACCACACTTCTTACATATAAATTTATTTTTTAATTACTATAATCCTCATTACAAAATTTTATGTTGGGATGAAGGAAGGATTGTGATGGTTTTGTAAGGGAGGCATTCAGTGATTTAGGTCATGGCCATCTTAAGTGCATGGTTGTTGGTTGCCAGGTATCTAAAAGTTTGACTACTTGACCCAGGAGAGCAATTCTATAGCTAGGCGTGGATTTCCCCAGTCAACATCTAAGCAAAATGATAACAGATGATATGGAAAGGTAATTAATGACATTCTCAAGTCATATACCCTACTCCATCTCAGTGAAATAGTAAGAGGCAATCTTTTGCGAAGAGTAGGAAAAGTAGGGGCAAAGAATGGTACTGGAGCAAGGTAAAGGTTTAAATTTTCTGCCACAAGGTTCTAACAGAAAGGTAATGAAGAATAGCAACATCATTTCTCTGCAGCATTTAAGGCTAAAGTGGACTGTCCTACTATTTAGTTTTGTTGTTTTAAGCAAAGGTTTGGTGACCTAGAAAGAGATAGAAAGCTGGGGACTGGTCAAGCTCATGCTGCAAGAGTATGTCGTGGATATTTGCCATGACGTCAGTAGTGGTCTATGAACTACCCTGCCCCAAATGAGAAATAGAATCTCCATTTCTCATCTTTTAGCTGTATCTGTTTAAAATTGGTTTTCAGATGACAGTTAATTCAAATAAAAAGGAAACATAGTTTTAGTTAATAGTCAAGTGCTTAGCTGCCAATTGAAAAGTCAATGGTTTGGATCCACTCAACAACTATGCAGGGGAAAAGACCCAACAGGCTCATTCTCTAACGACTGGAGTTCAGAAAGCCCTACAGGGCAGTTCTATTCTGTAACATAAGGGGTTCTTATAAGATAAAATTGACCTGATGGCACCCAGAGACCACAGAGAAGCTGTTATTTCAATAAAAATGTAACAGAGTTGGTGACACTTTATATTCTCCTACTTTGGTCCTGTTGTCTTTTCATGATGTGGGGGGGGGGGGGGATGGGATTTCAGTCAAGTTTTGGTCCTTTTTTTGAGGTTTCCTTTCACAGGAAAAAGACCACACAGTCTGATATATTTTTAGGAGACCCAGATGCAGGATCCCTTCATAGCTTTACTTTTATTCTTTTATTTGCAAGAATATAACATTCAAAAAGCATAAAAATTCAATACTGGTGTCAAATTCTGATTTGTCCCTATAAACTTGTCCTTATAAATGGTTTCATCTCTACCTTAAATTAGGAGAAGTAGACTTAGCTAATATACAAACCCAAAGGACACTATTAGTTTTCTTTTATTTTCTTGTATTTCTATTTCCAACTTTTAAAATTTATTAATTTTAATGAACATTTACAGAGATTTTGGATTTCCATTCATTCATTGTTGCACTATTTTTCTACCTCCCTCCAGTTCGTTCCTCTCTTTTTTCCCCCCTTGGAAGTCTGTTTTATTTGTTCCATTGCCACAATGCTTGTCAAAACCAGTTCTGATTAATCTCCTTTGTCACTGTGTCCTTTGCCATTCCCTATCGCTCCTCCCTGAGAGACATGACACCCTGAATCATAAGGAAAAGGGGACGGCGTATTCTCTTAGCTACTTCCTGCTGAAAAGGGACACTGTAGGTTTCAGGGTGAAGATCTTCTCTCACTACTTGAAAGAGCCTCTTTGGCAATAGGAAACACGTAGACTATTGTGGAGATTGATTTTGGAATTTAGATGCACTGTTATCATTTGTGCTTATACTTGTCTTATCCTTGATATGTTCATATCCTTGTATCCTTGAAGATGCATCATGAAACTGTTGTAGCCTAGAAGACACAAATTTAACAAGTTAAAAGTACATGAGTAAAAAATTAAAAGCAATGGTATTCCAAGTAGAGGTTCTAACAGTGGCACAAATCAAGTTAAAGAGGGAAGGTAGTTCTTAAAATAAAAGGCTTATTGACTAGCACATTGTCTGTTATAGTATAAAGGTTAAGAACCACAAGATGTAGAGGCTCAACTATGTCATTTATTGTTCTTAAAGTCCTGGACCAAATTCCACCTACCACTGGGTTATTTTACAGGTTGGATGTCCACATGCAAGGCAGAGGTAAAGTAATGAACTGCTTATGAGGTTTTCCATCAATTCCAACAACTATGAAATAGTGAGAAGAGTTGGGACTTCAGTAGGCTTTTAGGATCAAATAATAGGCTCTTGTGTCCAGGAAAAAAATGAATATACTTACCAGTAGTGTTAATGCTCACCCACGGCTCTTCTTGGAGGATCTAAATCGTTAAAGCGTCCTCCTTTGTTTCCAGCTGGGAATTGGGGCCTGTCAGTCCTGTCAGCCACGAGGATCTGATGTGGGCTGCCCTTCCTCATGTGTCCTTCAGATCCACACTTAAAGCAAGTGGGTGGGAGCTTCCTCTCTACTCCCTCGCCTATCTGTGGCTCTCGTCTGTGACACTGTCTGCTGAAGTGGCTCAGCTTTCCACAGTGGAAGCAATTCTGACCTTCTTTATTACCTTTGGGTGGCATTGTTTATGAGTAAGACTTCCTTTTCCTGACACAGGCCCTAAACTGGCAGCAATAGCTGCCCCAATAATTTTGGCCATTCTCTGGTCTTTTCCCTCTAGATCCCAGTTGTTAAAATAGGGAAAAACTTAAACAAATAATTTTGAACAATATAATCTTTTTAAGTTTAAGGCTAGAAATATTAACAATCCAATCCAGAGATACATGTTCCAATGTAGTTCCTATTTTCCATAAATGGTTTTGGTAAGAAGAATATTGTAAATGTGGGTTCAGTTCCACTATTCCTCCTCCAAGCCATGATATAGTGTTATTAGCATGAGCAGTTATAAATCCATTGCCTTAATTACTCTAACTTAATTTTTTTAATTTAAATTTATTATTAATTTCAGTAAAAATTTACAGAGGCTTTGGATTTCTATTCATTCATTGTTGCACATTTCTCGCCTCCCAAGCCTTACCCCCAGAACACTACCCTCTTGGAAAAGTAAAAGAAAAATTCTTTCATTGTTTTACAAACCCTCCCCCAGGTCCACTCCACCATGTAGCCTTCACTCTTGACTCCTGTCATGACAAAAATACCTAATCACATATCCCTTTTAAACAGTTTTCTCCCTCATCTGTTTCAGTGCAGTATTCATTATTTAACGCCTCTTTCTCAGTCTCTCTTCAACCCCAAGGTCAGTCCTGTTTTACAACAGTGGCACCATGCAGTGTTTGTCCTTTTTGACTGGGATACTTCACTCAGCATAATGTCTTCCAAAGTCACCCATTTTGAATAATATTGCATGAGTTCCTTGTTATTCAATGCAGCGTAGTATTCCATTGTGTGAATATACCACAGCTTCTCTATCCATTCGTTTGTTGATGGGCACTTAGGTTATTTCCAACTTCTTGCTGTTGTGAACAAAGCCGTGATAAACATGGGTGTGCAGACTATTAGTTTTCAATTGCTCTGTCCCAAAGGATGGCATCAAGAACTTCATATTAGCCTTCAGGATGATTAGCCAAATCTTATCTTTGCTCAGCTCCATAATCAGTAAATTGAATCAACACTCTTGGCACCAGCAGTTGGTAAATTGGGCAAATCTGCTGTCTGGGACCTCTCCAAAGTGCTAAAGAGCAATGATGTCAGTCTAAAGACTAAGATGTGCCTGATACAGGCCAGAGTCTTCACAATTGCTTGCTTTGCATCAGAGAGGTAGATGATAACTAAGGGTGACCAAAAAATTGATTCCTTTGAATTTTGGTGCAGAAGAGTATTGAACATAGCATGGACCACAAGGAAAACAAATAAGTCTGTCTTGGAGAGGATGAAACCAAGTATCTCCTTGGATGCTAGGATTTTTGAAGATACGTCTCATATACTTTGGGCACATGTCCAGTGGGGACCAGTCCTTGAAGAAGGACATTATGCTTAGAAAGGTAGAGAGACAGCACAGGAGAGGAAGACCCAGGATGAGATGGATTGACATGGTAACTGAGACAAAGGACTTAGGTTTTCTGAGTCAGTGAGACTGCCTCAGGATAGGGCAGGGTTCAGAGCCGCTGTACATAGAGTTGCTGTGCATCGTGAGTAACAAGGGCACATAACAACAACAACCTGTTGTTAGTTGCCTTTGAGTAGATTCAGACACTTGACATCTGTAAATTGAATAGAATATGCCATCAACTTTTCATAACTATGCTCTTACAAAGATAGATTGTCGGCCCTATCTTCTGAGGTGCTCCTGGGTACACTCTCAGGTAGCAAAAACTTAACTTTAATGCCCAAGAACTCTATTAATAAATTAATCAGTGCAAAGTCTTTAGAACAATGTCTGGCTCATAATTAGTGCTCAGTAAGTATTTTAGTGCCTCCATATTTGTTTCTGTCTTTCTGGTTTTCCTGTCATGGTAACCACTGCTTCCATATCAAGTAAAAGAGAACTGGCTTCTGGTGTAATAGCTTACAACCATCTTTCCCAGTCCTCACAACTCACTGATCTATACAGGGTTATATGTCCATTCCGGAAATATTTTCTGTGTCCAGACTAAGGTTATAAGCTGGTGCTGCTTGTTATTGTGTGCCGTTGAGTTTACTATGACTCATTAACAACTCTATGAACAACATATCTGACTCTTATCCTGTGCTGTCTTTACAATTTCCGTCATGCTGCAGCCCAGTCTGCATCAGTTCTTCTTGTTGAGGATTGTCCTCTCTGACTTGGTACCTGTGGCATTTTTTGCCAAGGGCTGATCCCTCCTGATAACATGCCCAAAGTATGTGAGATGAAATTTCATCATCCTTGTCTGTAAAGAGTTCCCTGCTAGCATTTCTTCCAAGACAAGTTTGTTCATTCATTTGTATGTAATAAATTCCATTTTCTCCAACACCACTATTCAAAGGCATCAGTTTTTCTCCTATACTCCTTACCTATTGTCCAACTTTCAGATGCATGGAAGCAATTAAAAATACTTGAATTGGATCACTGGATCATGTTTAGTAGTTGGTGGTAGAAAAGAGGCTAGAGGTTAAATGATTAAATTTAATACAATCAATGATATGTTCATTCCAAGCACTTATTTTTTTTTGTCTCTATTTTGATGTCTTTTTTCTTCCCTACACTTTCCTTCATTGTGACATTATGTTTCATATAATCATTCGCATACATTGAGTTTTGGCCACCATTATCAGGTCTTTTCAAGTCTCCACTGCATCGTTCCCAGTTCCCTCATCCCTTTGTTCCACCCTCTAAATTTTTGAATCCAGTGATTTTGTCCTGTCCATCTTATCCATTTCCTCCCTGCTTTTCCCTCCTTAAATCCCCATACATAGTTTACTAGTTATTTTTCTATTTTTACAGTAACGGTCTTATGCAATATTTGTCTTTGTAAGACTGAGTTAGGTATAATACTCTCTAGTCTCTCCCAAAGTATGTAGTATTTTTCGGAATTGTTGCATTTTATGTTGCATAATGCTGCATAATGTTCCTTTGTATGAATGCACCACAAATTCACAACCCATTTAGTTATGTTTGGATATTTGGGCTGTTTCCATAATCTTGCAATGGTGAATAATGGTGCTGTGAACATTGGTGTACAAAGCTCCATTTATGTCTCAGTTCTAATTTCCTTGGGGTATATTCCTAGTAGTGGAATAGTCGACTGATAACCCAATTACAAAATAAGCAAAAGATATGAAAAGACTTTTCATAGAGGAAGACATTCGGATGGCCAACAGACCCATGAAGAAATACTCAAAATCACTGACAGTGAGAGAGATTCAGATAAAAACCACAGAGAGATACCATCTAACCGCAGTAGCAGTGGCAAAGTTTAGAAGGGCGAAAAGCAATAAATGTTGGAGAGGATATAGAGATAGGGAAACTCTCAGACACTGAATGGTATAGCCATTCTGAAAGGAAGTTTGCCATTTCCTCAAAAAGTTGAATATAGAAACTCCATATGACTCAGAAAGTAACTCTTTTTTATTTATTTTATTTCATTTTATTTTAATTAGTATTTTAGCAGAAGTTTACAGAAATATTCTATTTCCATTCATTCATTGTTATACATTTTTCTCCCTACCACCCCTTCCCCCCATTCACTTTACTATGCATTTTTTATTCTGGACTGTTGTCATTCTAATAATACCTAATCATACATTCCTTTTAATCAGTTTATAAATGAGGAAAGATGATGTGTATGCATGAATAAAAACAAGTATCTGTGTAAATTTTCACTAAAATCACAGTAAAAGAAACAAAAGAGCCCCATAAACCTGGACCTCACCTCATGAACTACACAGAAATTAGGTTGACTACATCTGTTGACAGAGTCAACAGAGAAGCTCAAGAGCAGCAGTCAGATCAAAGTGAGGGGCTGACGGTGGGACAGTTAAATTACACAGGCGCAAATTCAAACTGTAGCTAAATAAAATTAAAACAAGTCCACAGAACCAAAATACAACGTTAGGTCTATCCCATTTGAATTAAAAAACCATCTTAATAAATTTGATGCATTGAACACTAATGACCAAAGACAAGACAAATTGTGGGATGATGTCAAGGATATGATCCATAAAGAAAATAAAATGTCTTTACAACGAAAGAAAAGAGCAAAATAGATGTCAAATAAGACTCTGTAACTTATACTAGAACAGAGAGAGACTAAGAATGGAAAAAATACTAAAGAGAAATGCACAGAAAATTCCAGTTCTAGAAGACAAAGCAAAGTGTTTTAATGAAGTGTGCAAAGGGAAGAACATATTTGGCATTTCTCAAGTTGAAAGAACTGAAACTAAATTCAAGCCTAAAGTTATAATAGTGAGTTCCGGTGGCCTAGTGGTAAGAAACTACATTGCAATCTTGAAGGCATGTGGTTCAAATCTGCCAGCTGCTTTCTTCTCTAGTGTGATTAACTGCATCTGAAAACTAGCTGAAGGGTCAGCTATGGGTTGATTCTGACTCCTTGGTACACAACAACAAACAAGCTGTAATACTAAAGGATTTTTATCAGAAAAATGTTGAATGAAGCAAGAAGAATTAAAAAAAAAAAGGTGGAAGGAATACATAGAGTCATTGTATCAAAAAGAATTAGTTGATACTGAACCATTTTAGAAAGTAGCATAAAATTAAGAACCAGTGGTAATGAAAGAAGTTCAAGCCACATTGAAACACTGGCAAAAAGTAAGGCTTCAGGAATTGATGGAATACCAATTGACATATTTTAACACAGAGATTTGGCTCTGGATATGTTCATTTGCCTTTGCCAAGAAACTTGGAAGACAAGCTCCCTGACCAGCTTCCTGGAAGAGATCCGTTCTTTGTTACCATCCCCCAAAAAAGGTGATCTAACAGAACGTTGTTTTTGTTGTTGTTGTGTGCTGTCAAGTTGCCTGCAACTCATAGCAACCCTATGTACATTAGCTCTGAAACCTGCTCTCTCCTGAGCCAGTCTTACTGACTATGATACACCTACTTCCATTGTCCTAGTTACTGTATTAATCCATCTTATCCAGGGTCTTCCTCTTCTGTGCTATCTCTTGCCTCTACTGAAAATGATATCCTTCTCCAGGAATCAGTCCCTCCTGGCCACATGTCCAAAGTATGTGAGACAGAGTTTCAGAATCCTAACCTCTAAGGAGGTACTTGGTTTCACCCTCCCCAAGAAAGACTTACTTGTTTTCTTGGCAGTCAATGGTATATTCAAGACCCTTCTCTAGCACCACAACTCAAAGGCATCAATTCTTCTTATATCACCATAAGTTATTATTCAGCTCTTTAATGCATAGCAAGTAACTGCGAAGATCATGGCCTAGATCAGGTGCATCTTAGTCTCTACACATCATTGCTTCTCAGTACTCTGGAAAGTTCTCTGACAGCAGATTTACTTAATGCAGTTAATCTTTTATTTTCTTGACTGCTGGTGCCAAGAGTGTTGATTGAGGAGCCTAGCAAGCTGTGCTGTTAACAATCTCAATCTCTTCTCCATCCATCATGGTGCTGCCTCTTGGCTCAATGGTGAGAATCTCTGTCTTCTAGATGTTGAGTTTCAATCCATATTGCAGATTATGGTCCTTGTTCTTCTGCAGCAAGTGCTTCAGGTCCTCCTCAGTTTCAGTAAGCAGGGTTGTGCCATCTGCATAACGTTTGTTGTTGATGAGTCTTCCTCCAATCTGGATGCCACATGACTCCTCATAAAGCGCAGCCTTCTGAATGGTCTGTTCTACAGATAGAATGAAAAGATATGGAGACAGGACGCATGCCTAACACACTCCCTTCCTGATTTTGCAACTTGGAGTGGTTCCATGCTCTGTTCTGAGAACTGCTTCCTGGTACAAGTATAGGTTTTCGCATAAGCACAATCAAGTGTTCTGGAATTCCCATTCTCCTCAAGGTTAACCACGATTTGTTGTTATCAACACATTCAAATGCCTTTGCATAGTCAATGAAACACAGATATCCTTCTGGTACTCTTTGCTTTTTGACAAGATTCATCTGACACTGGCAATAATGTCTCTAATGCCACGGTTTCTTCTAAACCCAGCTTGTATTTTCGGTAGTTGTCTGTCAATGTTGTCTGTTCCAGTAATTTCTGGATAATCGTCACCAGGATTTTTCTTGTGTGTGATATGAGTGATACTGTAGGATAATTTCCATACTCTGTCAGATTACCTTTTTTGGAATGGAAATAAGTATGAATCTTTTCCAGTCAGTTGGCCAAATAGTTGTCCTCCAGACCACTTGGTACAACTTGGTGAGCATGTCCAGGGTAGTATCTGTTTGTTGAAATATATCAGTTGGTATTCCATCAATTCCTGTGGCTTCCTTCCTTCCTTCCTTCCTTCCTTCCTTCCTTCCTTTCTTCCTTCCTTCCTTCCTTCCTTCCTTCCTTCCTTCCTTCCT
>NW_006399907.1:5655295-5662651 GCF_000299155.1 Elephantulus edwardii | reverse complement strand
TTCCTTCCTTCCTTCCTTCCTCTCTAATTACTTAATTACAAATCCTTCAGAGCAGCCTGTACTTCCTCCTTCATCACCATTGCTTCCTACTCCTTCCATCTTCTTTCAGTACTTACTGGATCATTCAATATTCTGCCGATGGCACCCTTAAGTGTAGGAATTATCAAACAATAGCATTAAATATTGGTGGGTGGAGGGAGAGGGAAAAGGAAATGGATACAATGGTGATTTATTTTATAAAACATAATGTATTAGAATCATTGTATGAAACACAATATGAATGAGGAATAGAGTGAAACACAATATATATGAACTTTGTTAGCAAATCAATTTTTAAAAATCACATGCAGGTAAAATCTTGCTGAAGATGATGATGATGATTTTAAATGACTGGAACAGACAAACATCAGCAGAAAAATGCCAGGGAGTCATAAACCTAAATTGCCTGAACTATGTATAATGTCAATGCTTGGGAAATGGGATTAATTTCATTGTATCAGAAGATAAATCTTTACACCCAGAGTGAAAATCCCTATTTAGAAGAACGAGGTCATTTCCCATTCCTCTCATACATACCTGTTATGTCTAGGTTAAGTGATAGATGAAACACCACAGATTCCAATGAAATAGCTTGTATTTTAAGAAGCAAAGAAATATTTTCTTTTTCCAACATTGATTTTATTGTCCTCAGCTTAGGAGTGTCCTGAAAAGACGGCTGGGATGGTTGTATCATCAGTGGGAAAGAGGAAAAACCCAGCTATCTTAAGATCAACAATACTTTAAATAATTTTAGGCAGCAAACCTCCAATTTATCATTTCTTTATGTATCCAGTAACCTTGTACAGCAGGCCACATCATTAGTATACGTGGAAGTACATTTCACAGCTATCAGATTTCCTCAGTTCCAAGTCTTCATCAGTTGTATAATATAGTACTGATTGAAAACAATTTTGGAGAAATTTAAAAAAAAAACCGGTGTATTAAATAGAAACCAAAAAATCTTGATTTCATTTACATAACATAAAATGTGAGGAAAATGTATTTGATTACACGATTATTTTAAGGCTGTCAAAGATGGTTGGTAATGCTGCCCAGACATTTTACAAGGAAAAACTCTCATGGTCATGAGCTAAAGAATGAAAATCTGAGTTTGCTGTAGATCTCTTAACTATTGGGAGATATTCCTTTGATTCACTCCTGCCTTGATCACTTTATAATTTTCCTATTCTAATGATTTATCTTTCTTCTTCTAGTGATGTATCTTTGTAGACCATCTCGTTTTTAAAAAGCAACTAAAAACATAAGGAAGGAAAGTGCTAACCTTCTTTTGGGAGCATGAAATTGTCTGAGCATGCAGTGTTGTTCTCCAAAGAATTCACTATCACCAAGTCCTGTTTCCTTAGCTTTTTTAATCTCCTGAAACCTGCCATTTCTTCAGAGTCCTACTGCTCAAGTTCTAGCCATCATCTCTTTCAGTTTCTTAACTGTTTCTCTTTCCTCTTCCCTCCCTGTTTTTTGTTTTGTTTTGTTTTGTTTCCCCAGCTAGGACAAAACCCTCCAGAACACTACCCTTTTCCCCTTTTAGTCTAGTTCCATATTGCAGCCAGCTCTCCTGAAATACTAGACTCCCTACTCTGCTCCAAACCTGCACTGGAAAAAAACAAAACACCACAAACAAACCTGCATTGGCTTTCACTGTTCTTAAAGTAACGCTCCCTTCCTCTCATGTGATCAACAAGACCACTTCAGCAACTCTCTGTTCTTAGATCTAACTTTCTATGATCAACTAGATTGCAGTTCTTACTCAATAGCCTCTTGTTCTTTGGTGGCTGGATTCTCTGCTTAAGACAGCCTCCCTCCTCCTTTTCCAGAGGCTAATTTAATGTCTTCTTATTTGTAAGATCTCAACTTTGCTGCCACTGCTTCCTTTAAGTATCCTTGGACTCCACTTCTGAAATAAGTATCTATTTAGGTAATATCCAACTGAACAAACTACTATAATCATTCATGTTTCCTATTCATGGTTCTGACTCCCTCGTAAAATCCTAGAGAGCAGGAACCTTGATTGCCTTGTATCTCCAGCATTTGACAAAATATCTGATGCCTAAGTAATCCTTCAAAAATAATGAACAACAGTCTGTTTCATGAAGATGCTTGCAGTTATGTGATGAAACCATCCCAGCTTTACAATAGTTTTTAAAAAGATAAATTACTGGTTTACTAACAAAGGTCATTCATATTGTTTCACACTATTCTTTATTCATACTATGTTTCATATAATCATCTCCATGCATTATGTTTTATAAAATTAATCAACGTTGGCCCTTGCCCATCATTACCCAGACTTTTCAGGTCCCCACCCCATTGTTCCCATTTCCTTCACTTTCTCCCTCAGCCCACCAAACTGTGCAACCCTGTGGTTTTGCCTCTGTCCCTCTGCTTCTACAGAACCCTTGGGATCCCATGCATATTTTACTAGTCCTTCTTTTTACAATATGATCTTATACAATATTTGTTCTTATGGGACTGAGTTAATTCATTCAGCATAATTCTCTCCTGTCTCTCCCAAGTTATGTAATTTTTTTAAAATTGTTGCTCCTGAGTGCTGCATAGTATTCCAGTGTATGAATGTACCACAATTTCTCAATCTGTTCCATTTAGTTGGACATTTGGGCTATTTCCGTGATCTTGCCATAGTGAATAATGCTCCTGTGAACATTTGTGTACAGATATCTTTTAGTATTTTCCTTGGCTGTATTCCTAGTAGTGGACTAGCTGGGTCATATGGAGTTTCTATGTTCAACCTTTTGAGGATATGCCAAAAAGTATTCCAGAGTGATTTTACCATTTAAAAATACCACCCACAGTATATGAGAGTTCCCACCTCTCCACATCCTTTCCAGCATTTATTGCTTGCTGCTCTACTAAATTTTGCCACTGCTACTGGGATATCTCATTGTGGTTTTGATTTGCATCTCTCTTATTTCAAGTGATTTTTAGTATTGGTCTGTTCACCATCTGAATATCTTCCTCTGTAAAAAGTCTTTACTTGGTTTTGCCCATTTTATAATTGGGTTATCAGTCTTTTACTTCTGGAGGCTCAGGAGTATTCTGTAAACTTTTGTTTCAGCTTTCTGCAGATAGCAGTCCGGTTTTGCCAGCACCTTTTGCTGAAAAGATTGTTATTTCCCCATTGATAGGTTTGTTTTCCTTGTCAAATATCAGCTGATCTTAGAGAGGTCCATTTCTGGGTTCTCAATTCTGTTGCATTGATCTTTGTGCCTGTCATTAGTGCCAGTGCCATGCTGTTTTGGCTACTACTGCTGCGTAGTAGGTTTTGAGGTCAGGGAATGCTATGCCTCTAACTTCATTTTTGTTTTTCAGAAGTGCTTTGCTTATTCTGAGTCTCTTTCCTCTACAAATAAACTTGAAAATTTACCTAAAAAAAACAGGAACTGGTTTTTCAAAAGGGTCAATAAAATTGATAAACCATTGGCAAACTTAATTAAGAAAAAAAGAAGACACGAATACCTTGATTAAGGAATTATAAAGGTGACGTCACAACAGAACCAGAGGAAATTAAATCTATAATATCAGAATCCTGTGTGAATCACAACAAATTGTGGTTAACCTTGAAGAGAATGTGAATCCCAGAGCTTTTGATTGTGCTTATGCAAAACCTATACTTGGACCAGGAAGTAGTCCTCAGAACAGAGCAGGGAAACACTGCAAGTTTCAAAATTACTAAGGGGATGCATCAGGGCTGCATCCTGTCTCCATACCTTTTCAATCACTATGCAGAACAGGTCATTCAGGAGGTGAGGCTTTTTGAGTAACGTGGGCATCAGAATTGGAGGAAGACTCATCAACAACCAGTGTTACTCAGATGACACAACCTTGCTTGCTGAAACTGAGGAGGACCTGAAGCACTTGCTGCCGAAGGACAAGGACTGTAGTCTTCAATATGGATTGAAGCTCAACATCAAGAAGACAAAGATTCTCATCATTGGGCCAATTAGCAGCACCATGACTGATGAAGAAGAGATTGAGATTGTTAACAATTACAGCTTGCTTGATTCCACAATCAATACTTTTGACACCAGCAGACAGGAAATTAAAAGATGGATTGCATTGGGAATCTGCTGTCAGGGTCCTTTCCAGGGTACTGAGAAGCAATGATGTCTGTCTAGCGACTAAGGCGCACCTAATTCAGGCCATCATCTTTGCAATTACTTGCTATTCATCAAAGATCTTGGTAGTGACTAAGGATGACAGAAAAAGAATTTATTCTTTTGAGTTGTACTGGAGAAGAGTCTTAAATATACCATGGACCTCCAAGAAAACAAGTAAGTCTGTCTTGGAGAGGGGGGAAACCAAGTATCTCCATGGAGTTTAGGATTTTGATGCTCTATCTCATATACTTTGGGCATGTGGCCGGGAGCGACTGCTCCTTGGAGAAGGACATCATGCTCAGAAAGTTGGAGGGACAGTGCAGGAGAGGAAGACTTTGGATGAGATAGATTGATACAGTAACTAGGGCAATGGATGTACGTGTGTCAGAGCCAGAGAGATTGGCTCAGGACAGGGAAGGCTTCAGAGCTGTCCTACATAGGGTTGGTATGAGTCACAGGCAACTCTGTGACTCACATAACATGAGCACATAACAACAACTATATTAGAATACTATGAAGAGCTATGTTGTTTTTGTTGTTATGTGCCATCGAGTCACCTGAGACTCATAGTGACAACAGCCCTAAACCCTGCTCTATCCCTTGCCACTCTTATTGTCTCTGACATGCCTATCCACATTACCCTAGTGAATAAATCAGTGCATCTCATCGAGGGTCTTCCTCTCCTTTGCTCTTCCACCCTTCCAAGCATGACATCCTTTTCCAAGGACTGACTCTGCCTTGCAACATGTCCAAAGTATGTCAGATGGAGCTTCAGAATCCTTGCCTCCAAGGAGCAGCCTGGCTTTACCCTCTCCAGGATGAACTCATTTGTTTTCCAGCACCAAAGCTCAAAGTCATCAATTCTCCTTCTATCATCCCTAGTCATTGTCCGGCTCTCTGATGCATAGCAAGTAACTGCAAAGACCATAGCCTGTATCAAGTGCACCTTAGTCTTCAGAGTGACATCGTTGCTCTTCAGTACTCTGGAGAGGTCTCTGACAGCAGACTTTCCCAATGCAATTTGTCTTTTAATTTTCTAGATGCTGGTACCAAGAGTGTTGATTGTACAGCCAAGCAAACTGAAACTGTCAACAAAGCTATACTCTGATAAATTTGAAAACTTAGAAGAAATGGAAAAATTCCTTGAAATTTATGCCTTACCCAGATTGGCATGGACAGATCTAGTACACTTGAACAAACCCAACACAAAGAAGAAATTGAGCAGGTTATAAAAGACTCTTCCTTAAAAAAAAACTTCTTGGACCAAATGACTTCATGGCTGAATTCTACCAAATATTCTGAGAAAATTTTTCAGCACTTCTACTTAGAGTATTTTAAAAAATAGAAAAATAAGGCCCACTCCAAAGTCATTCTATGAAGCAAACAACTCTAATACCAAAACCAGGCAAAGAAGTTCCGAAGAAAGAAAGAAAGACCAATATCTCTCATGAACATAGATATAAAAATCCTTAACAAAATCCCAGCCAATCAAATTGAAAAGCACATAAAAAAGAAATAATTCTTCATGACCAAGTGGGATTCATAAGAGGTATGCAAGGATGGTTCAACATAAGAAAGCCATCAATGCAATTCACCATACTAACAAAGCAAATAACAAGACCTGTATGATCCAAGTAATTGATGCTGAAAAAGCATTTCATAAATTTCAATATCTGTTCTGATAAAAACACTCAAAAAATTGTAGTAGAAGATAATTTCTTCAACATAGTGAAAAGTCTATATGCAAAACCAAGAGGCAGTATCATTCTCAATGGTGAAAGACTAAAAGCATTTTGCTTGTGAACAGAAAAGGATGCCCACTGTCATCACTGCTGTTCTGTATTGTATTGGAAGTCCTTGCCAGGGCAATATGGCAAGAGAAGGAAATAAAAGGCATCCACATCAGCAAAGAGATGGTTAAACTGTCAGTATATGTAGATGATAAAAAAAAAAAATACCCTAAGGACTCAACAAGAAAATTGTACAGGTAATAGACCAGTTTAGTAGAGTGGCAGGAGACAAAATCAATATCCAAAACACAGTGAAATTCCTCTCCATTTACAAAGAGAACACAGAGAAGGAAACCAAGAAAGCAGCATCATTTACAATAGCCAACCACAAATTGAGATACTTGGAATGAACCTGAATAGAGACACAAAAGTCCTATACAAAGAAAACTTCAGATCATTTCTGTGAGACACAGTAAAATCCCTAAATAAATAGAAAAGTGTCCCCTGTTTATGGATAGAAGATTCAGTATTGTGAAAATTACATTCCTACCAAAAGCAATGTACATGTTCAAAACAATTCCAATCAAGATACTAAATTCATTTTTCAAGATCAGAAGGGAAATTATCAAGTATATTTAGAATAGCTTTTTAAAGATTGTATTTATCCCTAAATATACTTTTTTTTTGTTTTCATTCACTCCAACCACATTTACTACTAGTGTGATTTTATAATTAAAGAACTTGTGGAATGTGATTTTCTTCCATTCAGATACCCCTGAGTGATGTACATGCGATGATAATGATGATGATGGGTGTTGTTGTAGTTATGTGCTTTCAAATCAGAACCAACTCATAGCTGACCCTCCAGTGGGTTTTTAGAGGCTGTTCACACAGGGGCAGATTGCCCATTTTTGTCCCACAGAGCAATTGATGGATTCAAACCATATACCTTTGGCTTAGAAGCACATCTCCTTACCACTAAGCTGCCAGAGCCAGAGCTCCCTGTGCATATGAAGGAGTAAGTAATAACTTTGTAGGTGGAAAAGGAAATGGGAGAATGTCTTTCAGATAAAGCAGCTTTATGGACTCAGGGATGTGTCCTGTCTCCATACCTTTTCAACCTATATGCAGAGCAGATTATCCGAGAAGTGGGGCTCTATGAGGAGAGGCGTGGAGTTAGGATTGGTGGACGATCTATCAACAATCTGCGTTATGCAGATGACACAACCTTGCTCTCTGAAACTGAGGAGGACCTCATGCACTGACTGCAGAGGGTCAAGGACTGCAGCCTTCAATATGGACTGAGGCTCAATATCAAGAAGACAAAAATTCTCACCACTGGACCCATCGGTAGCATCAGGATGGATGGCGAAGAGATTGAGATTGTTCACAGCTTCAGTTTGCTCAGCTCCACGGTCAATACTCTTGGCACCAGTAGCCAGGAAATAAAAAAA
>NW_006399907.1:5632272-5651635 GCF_000299155.1 Elephantulus edwardii | reverse complement strand
CTTCCTTAACAATATCTAATTTTCCTACATTCATGGTTCTCACATTCCATGTCCCAATCACCAGTGTCTGCTTACAACTGTTCCTCTTCCTTTGTATAGCATTGAGAAAATATGCTTTCAGGAATGTCTCCAAAGTCATGAAGAAGAATGATGTATGTCAGTTTAGAGACTAAGATGTGCCTGATTCAAACCATAGTCTTTCCAGTCATCTCAAAGCTGGACAGTGAATAACAGAAGAAGAATCTATGTATTTAAGTTGTATCTTTCATGAAGAGTGCTATATATCCCTTGGACTGCCAAAAGAACAGACAGAGATGTCTTGGAAACAGTGCAACCAGATTGTTCCTTGAAAGGAAAGATAGTGAAGCTTCGCATAACATATTTTGGACCTAATGGAAGGAGGAACTTTTCCTTGGAAAGATATCATGCTTGAAAAGTGAAAGGTAAATGGAAAAGTGGAAGACCCTTAATAAGATACATTGATATAGTGTGCACACCAGTGGACACAAGTGTCAAGGATGATAAGGATAGCGAAGGATAGAACAGGGTTCAGGTCTTTCATTGATAGGATTGCTATGAGATGTACTCAAGTTGATGACACTTAACAACTACAAAAATACCTTGTGTTTCACAGCAAAAGTGATAGTTATGTATTTTGATTTTGTGGAAATCACCTTATCACTTCTTTCCCTGATGCATTTTGTTGTACTCTTAGGAATCAATTTAGGAAATTTGGCTTAGATGGATGCAGTGGACCATTTCAAGTAGACGTTTATGAAATTTCTGTAGCCTGTGAATGAGACTGACAACGGTCCAAGTACTATTATTTGTTGACTGATTTTCTTTAATCACTAACTTTAGGTCTGGAGTTCAAACCCTGCCTCACAACGCCAAGGTACACTACAACTATGCCAATTTTCTGAAGGACCAAGGACGGAACAGGGAAGCCATCTACCACTACAGGACAGCACTCAAGTAAGCAGATGCCTGGTGCTCGCTGTTGCTCATCCCATGCATCCTTTCCTTCTATGTGATGGACTTGGTTGTTCCCTTGACAGAGCAGCAGTCTGCACAGATGTTACACATTCATATTGCAGTATTATCTTCTCTACTTCTAGGTTATTACCTTTGGTTCAGGTAATAAATGAATTTAATGTGAAATATGTAGAGAAGAGATAACTATGCATAGGCTTCGAATGTCTAAATGTGGGCAAACTAAAGTAAGGTAGATCTCGGCAAGTTGAATATTGTGATGCTCACAGGAACCTTTGGGAAGTTTCCATATTCCAGTGATTGGCCTGCATTTGGTTGAATTTTCTGATACTTGATAATTGTTTTTTTCTCTCTCTCTTGGAAATGCCTAAAATGTATAACCAATCAGATCATAAATTTCACTCAATGCTTATATCAAGACACTCTCATAGGTTACTTTGACATCATTTTTAAGCAGCTGACATATTTTAAACTATCCCTTTGAACAACATTCTGCATGAGTGTGTCATTCTTCATTTGCAGCCCGTTACACTTCAAGAACCTATTACTTATTTGCATTTGGCTTTGTTGATCACAACAAATTGTGGCTAACCTTGAGAAAAATAGGAATCCCAGAGCACATGATTATGCTCATGTGAAACTTACACTTGGATCAGGAAGTATTGGTCAGAACACAGCAAGGAAACACTGCATAGTTTAGAATCAGGAAAAGTTTACACCAGAGATGCATCTTGTTCCATACCTTTTTCAGTCAGTGTGCCCGACAGATCATTCAGGAGGCCGGACTTGAAGAGGAGATGTGGCATCAGGATTGGAGGAAGATTCATCAACAATCTGCAGTATGCAAATGACACAGCCTTGCTTGCTAAAACTGAGGAGGACCTGAGGTGTATGCTACAGAAGAATTGAAGCTCAATACCAAGAAAGCCAATATTATTACCACTGAGCCAATTGACAGCATCATGATAAAGAAGACATTGAGATTATTAACAATTTTATCTTTCTTGGTTCCACAATTGACAGTCTTGGCACCAGCAGTCAGGAAATCAGAAGGTGAATTGCATTAGGAAAAATTTGCTGTCAGGGACCTCTCTAGAAGGCTGAAGGACAAGATTGTCAGTGTAGAGACTAAGGTGCATCTGATCCAAGCTATGATCGTTACATCAGACAGTTGGACAATGAATAAAGATGATAGAAAAAGAATTGATGCCTTTGGGTTGTGGTACTGGAGAGGAGTATTGAACATACCATGGTCAGCCAAGAGAACCAATAGGTCTGTCTTTGAGAGAATGAAACCAAGTTTCTCTTTGGAGGCTAGGTTTGTGAAGCTCAGTCTCACATACTTTGGGCATGTAGCCAAGAAAGGTCAGTCCTGGAGAGGAACACCATGCTAGGAAAGGATGGAGGGACAGCACAGGAGAAGATGACCCTGGATGAGATGGATTGACACAGTAACAGAGCCAATGGGCGTACATGTGTCAGAGACAGTGAAACTGGCTCAGGACAGGGCAGGATTCAAAGATATTGTACCTACGGTTGCTGTGAGTGACGGGCAACTCGACTATTTTTGACACAAAACAAAAACAACAAATAGTAGTTTAAAACTACACACACCAGTTTTCTAAATCTGACAGGGTAATGATGGCATGATCCAGTGGTGATTAATTTTATAAAACAAAATTCATAAGAATGATTGTGTGAAGTACAATGTGAATGAAGAAAAGTGTGAAACACAATGTATACAAACTTTGTATGCAAACCAATAAAAGGAAAAAAAACCTTACACCAAGTTAGCTATCACATCTTTCCCAAATATCATATGGAATATAAGTCCAAATGAAAAATTACAATGAAAAATTTATCATTTATTTCTATTTTATAAGTTGAGAGATACACATTTTTAAAATTTTATATTGGTTTGCATACAAATTTCATATACATTATATTTCACACTATCCTTCATCCACATTGTGTTTCATACAATCATTCTCACTTATTATGTGTTATATAATCATTCACCATTAAACCATGTCCATCAATACCCTGTCTTTCTACATCGCATCCTCACTGGATCTTTCCCATTTCCCTTCTCCGACCAAATCACCAAATTATGCGATCCTATGATTCTACCCTGGTCCCCCTCTCTCAGTTCCCTTTCCCCCATTGGATCTCCACACACATTTTACTAGTTATCCTTCTGTTTTTGTGATGAGGGTCTCAATGCAGTATTTATCCTTAAGAGACTGAGTTAGTTGACTCAGCATTTGTGCCCTTCAGTCTTTCCCAAGTTATGTAGTAATTTTCAAAATTGTTGATTCTGAGTCCTGTGTAGTATTCCATCATATCAGTGTACCAGAAAGATATCATTTTTGCCAAGGAAAAAAATTTTCAAGCATTAGGCTTTCACTAGGAGGAAGTTCTCAAAAAATATTTACAATGCTATTACCTATCAGTTAGGAAGATCATAGTCTTTTTTAATCTTTTGTCTTTCTTTGTATTTTCTTGTTTGTTTCAAATGTTGTAGAGGGGGAACATTGTATTACTTTTATAATAAAGTAAGTCATTTAAAAAATTGTTCCAAAGGCATCTATAACATTTTCCATGGTTTTTACAATTAATTAATGTTTTGTGATTTTTTTTCCCCCCTATGGTATTTGGGGTTTTTTTAGACTAGAAAAGTAGTCTTTATATTTTTATTATCTTTTTTAATTTATTTTTTAAATTTTTTATGAATACTTTAATGAAAGTTGACAGAAAACTTGAATTTCTATTCACTTACTGTTGGACAATTTCCTCCCTCCCAACAACCCCAGTACAGTGTGCTATGCACCTCTTATTCTGGACTGTTGTCGTGCAAATAATACCTAAAACATTTTTAAAGGAAGGGGAAAAAAGCAGTGCATTGGCCTGAAAAACATGGGCTGCAAAGAAGTGCAACAGAGTATTTTCAGTTTCTTATCAAAAACCAGACATTGCAATGGACTTGGAACTGATTTATACGTGACCCTCCAGTGGTTTCCTTAACTCTCAGTAGCATGGGAGGAGATTACTAATCTTTCCCCTGGGAGTCACTGGTTGATCCAAATCTCCGGTGGGTTAACAGCAATGCTCCCTACAGACTGCACTACTCAGGCTCCCACATTTCACTGCTGTTGTTGTTGTGTACTGTCATGTCAGATAGCTCACCCTCCAACAGGTTTTCAGAGGCACTTAATCACGTGAGAGGAGACTGCCCATCCTTCTCCCACAGAGCAGCAGGGGATTTGAACTGAACACCTTCAAAATTGCAGTGCAGCTTCTTGCCAATAGGCCACAAGGGATCCCTTATTTATCTATTGCAGACTATTTTCTGTCAGACAGAAACAGAAAAACAAGGCAGATCTGGTATAAAGTAAGCAGAATTGACTGGCAATAGATTTTACTAATTGCAGGGACTAGTTAGTTACTTCCTGCTTTTTCCAGTGAAACTATAAAAATAAATGTTTAAATCAGCAATTATATTTCAGGGGTTGGTGCACAGGAATGTACCTTGAGAAGAGGAGGAGGTGCAAGCAGGAACCATCAGTTAAAACTGTAGGAGTAGCCATAGGAGTTGTTGAAATATGTTATTCTTTTCAGACCAGCATGAGAGTTCTCATGTATCCAAATATGTAGAATACTTGCTTGTCTGACATATTTTGGACAAGTTGCAAGGCAGGATCAGTCCTTGGAGAGGGATGTCATGCTTGGGAGGGTGGAGGGAAAGTGCAGGAGAAGAAGATTCTCTATGAGGTGGATTGATTCAGTGACTGGGGTAATGGGGGTAAGTGTGTCAGAGACAATAAGATTGGCACAGGATAGAGCAAGGTTTAGGGCTGTTGTGCATTGGATTGCTATGAGTTGCCGGCAACTCGACAACACATAGGAACAAAAACATCTTCTACAAAAAGGTCATTATTTTTGTGTTCACCCCTTGACGAACTCTCACTGGTGGTAGAAGGTTGGGTTTTTAAATTTTTGTTGCATGTGGTGTTGTTTTTTTATTTGCCTTTCTTTATTAGAGAATAAATTAAAGACAACAGGACTATTCATCATCTTGATGATTGTTTATCCTAGGTAACTGGGAAATATTCTTAGTTTGATATTATTGTTTGTTTGTGAAGTTTGCTGAAACAGGAATTCTTTCCCCTCCCTGCCCTTCCAGCCCTCCTTCAGCTTCAGTATGCTTAGTTCTTTCCACATTTGCACGTAGCAAAATGAGAATGCTTTGTGAGAGGCAGGGTTAAAGGCAAATTTTATCTGAAATCAGTTCCAACAATTATCCATTACTGTTATAATGATTATAAAGATCCCAAAGGCAATAGTGAAATTAGTCATTAGGGTTGTATCTACTCTAATCTCTTTTTGACTGACTTACA
This sequence comes from Elephantulus edwardii, assembly GCF_000299155.1. Lineage (NCBI taxonomy): Eukaryota > Metazoa > Chordata > Mammalia > Macroscelidea > Macroscelididae > Elephantulus > Elephantulus edwardii. Next base: position 5,646,245 of record NW_006399907.1, on the reverse strand, counting down.
ATTTCAAATATAAAACTAGTTAAATTGGCAATTATCTATGATATAAATATTCTACTTCTTTTGAATATGCTATTTTATGTTTTAAATAATACAAAAATACCACAGAGCTCACCTCTATTTGACATAGGTCACCAATTATATTTCTGCAATGCAGAGGAAAGTGCTGCAGCTAAGATAATGGATTCAATTTAAGACCCACATCAACAAAGAAAAATGTCAGAAACCTTTCCTTAAATCCACAGCAAACTCAAGTGTTTGCTCTGCTTAGAAGGACAGCACCACATCTGTTGGTGTTACAAAGCTTGGGTGAATCAGCAAACCACTGTGGTTCTGTGACGTGTCTGCACACTGTCTAACCATTGTTTTACCTAGCTGAAGTTTCTACTCTTCTACCTCATGTTATGGAGGTGGGAAATCCAGTGATTATTTGGCAATTCAGTTCTTCCTACCCAAACACTTTTCTTTTTCCTACATACTTTCACTGAATGGCTCAAGCTAAGGAGCAGTAATGACCCTACCTGCATAAAGTGCAAAAGATAGTCTTTCTTGGGGAGTGGTTGAAATGGGGAAATGTAAAATGGGTTGTTTATAATGTTAAGGTTTTGTGCATTCATTAATCTTCTAATGCCACATCAAGCGTTTTCTTTGTGTAAGGGTTGTCTGATTAGCTCCAACAAAATCTTATCCAAAAATTTCTCCGGACTTGTCTTGGATGTACTCATTATGGAAGCAAATTACCATGATTTTCAATGCTGGTGTAAAATTGTTAAGATACTTACAGAGAAATTTAAATATCCTATCTGAAATTTATCTTCCTCCAGTCTTTTACAGTTTTCTTGTTCACAGTTAATTCAACAGCAATTTCTTAATTTCCCCCACCCTAAAGTTCTTAAAGTGTTTATAAAATAGCTCCATACCCATTTTGTTTCAAAGTCAGAATCAATTCACTGGCAGTGAGTTTTGTTTGCATTGAATGAGTTTGAAAAAAAAATATAAAATTTAATGATATAATTCAATTTGCTGTACTGAGGTTAGTTAGGGTTGCTGTGATGCTGAAAGCTGTGCCACTGTGTGTCAAATGCCATAATGGTTTCCCATTGTGGACAATGTTTGATGGAGCTCCCAGGTTAAGAAAGGCTTGGAAGCAGGAGTGGCATCCACTTCCTAAACAACATGCCTCTGGAAACTCTATGAACTTAGAGAAACAACAATAGTTATAGAACAAGGTTCAGGTCTTTTGTTCATAGGGTCTCTATGGGTTGTCCTTGATTCAAGGGCACTTAACAACAACAACAATTTCAGGGGAAAAGAAACAACTAGATAAATTGATTAGTGAATACAGTTGACTCATATAGTCCTGCAACTCAATACACAGGAGCATAAAGGACCATGCTTAAAGAAGAAGTTTATTAAGTTCCAGGTACTTTTCTGCCAGTGGGTTCTACAAGGAGTAGAGAACACCTGGATCTGGGAACACAATTAAGAGATTTTAGAAGAGTTTTCACTCTAGGTAATGGACTCATAGAAGCTGTTTTTTATCTTCACTAATATCACACACTAGCAAAATCCTGAAAATTATCCAGAAAAGATTGGAACAGTACATTGACAGAGAACTACCAGAAATACAGGCTGATTTAAAAGAGGTTTGGGCATTAGGGACATTATTGCCAATGTTAGATGGATCTTGGCAAAAAAACAGAGAATACCAGAAGAATGTCCGTCTGTGTGTCATTTACTATGCAAAGACATTTGACTGTGTGGATCACAATAAATTGTGGCTAACCTTGAGAAAAATGGGTATCTCAATGCATGTGATTGTGCTTATATGAAACCTGTATTTGAACTAAGAAGCAGTCCTTAGAACAGAGAAAGGAAGCATTGCATGGTTCAGAATCAGGAAGAGTGTGTCAGGGATGCATCCTGTCCCAGTATCTTTTCAATCGTATGCAGAACAGATCCTTTGGGAAGCAAGGCTTTCTGAGGAGGAGTGTGGCGTCAGGATTGGAGAAAGACTCATTAACAACCTACAGTATGCAAATGGCACACCTTGCTTGCTGAAACTGAGGAGCACCTGAAGCACTTACTGCAAAAGGTCAAGGACTGTTGTCTTCAACATGTATCGAAGCTCAATATCAAGAAGACAAAGATTCTCACCACTGGGCCAATTGGCAGCATCATGATAGAAGGAGAAGAGATTGAGGTCGTTAACAATTACAGCTAACTCAGCTCCGCAATCAACACTCTTAACACCAGCAGTCAAGAAATCAAAAGACAAATTGCATTGGGAAAATCTGCTGTCATGGACCTCTCCAGAGTGCTGAAGAGCAGCAGTGTCAGCCTGGATACAATGGTGTGCCTAATCCAGGCCACGTTCTTCTCAGTTACGTGTTACGCTTCAGAGATTTGGACAAAAGTTGAACACTAAGGATGACAAAAGTATATATGCCTTTGAGTTGTGGTGCTGGAGAAGAGCCTTGAACATAGCATGGACTGCCAAGAAAACAAATAGGTCTGTCCCGGAGAGAGTGAAACCAAGTCTTTCCTTGGAGGCTAGGATTTTGAAGCTTTGCCTCACTTACTTTGGGCACGTATCCAGGAGAGAACAGTCCTTGGAGAAGGACATCATGCTCTGAAGGGTGGATGGACAGCACAGGAGAGGGAGACCCAGGATGAAATGGATTGATACAGTAACTGGGGCAGTTGGGGTTGGTGTGTCAGAGTTAGTGAGACTGGCTCAGGACAGGGAAGAGTTCAGAGCTGCTGTACATTGGGTTGCTGTACATTGCAAACAATTTAATGGCATATAAAGATGATAACATGATATGACAAGTTTGGAATCAGGAATGGCATCCACTTCCTAAATAACATGCCTCCGGAAACCCTATGAATTTTGATAAATGTCGCTAGTTTTAGAGGAGCTTCAAGTCTTTTTTTCATAGGGTCACTATGAGTTGTGCTTGACTCAAAGGCAATCAACAACAACAACAGTATCTTATTTAAAATCAGCTTTTCTACAGGGGGCCCTACAATTGAGAATGAGAATAAAACTTGACTTGTCATTGAGCCATGAAAGTTTTTTCCTTTAATGATAGCAGATCATCCTCCCTTCCACTAACTGCACTACCCACCTTATTCCATTGATTAAGAATGTAACTCTGATAGTGATTTTCTTTCTCTGTATAAAATATCAGTAAATCAACTAAGATTGATTTTTCTCCCTCAATGATACAATACTATGAATCTGCCTTGGTTTTTCTTTTGGAATCATTTTTTTTAAAAAACTTCAAACTCATTACCGTCAAACTGGAATCAACTCATAGCTGACCCTCCAGTGGGTTATCAGAGGATGTAAATCACATGAGAAGAGATTTCCCATCTTTCTTCCTCAGAACAGTTAGTGGATTTGAACGACATTCCTTTGGGTCGGTAGCACAACTCCTGACCCCAGTACGCCGCCAGAGCTCTCTCTGAAATGAAATTATTGTTGTTGTTAGGTGCTATGGAGTTGAGTATGACCCTGTTTTATCCTGTGCCATCCTCACAATCTCTGACAATACTTGAGCCTGAAATAAAAAAGGAGATACGTCATCCTGTACTAAGGGGATTCTAGAAGACTTGAGCTGCCATGAGACCCTCAGAACAGACTTGCCCGCTACTAATATGTCTGTTAGGGATTTTTAAACAGAAAATGTGGAAGGAAAAGAAAATCATGTTCAAAGGGAGTTGAAATCCCTGACCGTGCCCTTTTCTTTTAGCATAACTAAAAAGGAAAGACTTTACTGTTAATGCAAAGACATCTTCACTTGCTATTTAATTGATTGGCCCATGAAAAAGAATAGAACTGAATCCTTTTGGTTGGAATTTCTTTCATGCATAAAATAAAAGCTTGACATGATGATAATACCAATTGGGATAATTCTTTGTATTCTCTCCTGTATAGAAAACTTGAACTATGTCAGAAGATTTCATTAGTCTGCAATAGATGTATGTGGGGAAAGGAAGTAATAAAGGGATATGTATCAAGGCAGTGCTATATCAGAATCTAATGAAATTTAACCGTGTCTGATTAATCTACTGTGCATTGATGTCCTGAGTATATTCACTAAGACTATGTTAGTATAAGTTCATTAATATATGCTGTCTATAAAATGGTAATATTTGAACATTTTTAGAAAATCAGGAGTTATTTAATATTTTGAGAGCTCTTCTTTATACAGGCTATTTCGAATAGATAGTTAAAACCAACTCTCTCATGACTATAGGTGGTCCTGGATAACTGTTCTCATGTGTGCTTACAGGAGGAATTTCCAGTATCATTTATTACCTTGATTTAACAAGTAAAGACGAATTCTTGTCTTTCTGTAGTATTGGGTTGATGGTTTGTTGGGTTTTTTTAAAGACCAACATCTGCATGTTTTCCCAAGGTCATTTTCCAAGTGTTAGTTTTAGTTACCATTTCAGTTAGTCACAACTCATGCTGACTCCATGCTACATGCTAGAACTGCTTCATGGTGTTTTCTTGGTTGTCATGTCTATGGAAGCCAATTTCTAGGCCTTTTCTTTTGCTGAGCCACTGAATGGACTCATACCACCAACCTCTAGTTACTTGTGGCACCAAACAACGTTAATATTACGCATATTTCTCATTAGTGAAAATATATACACATTGTTATATATGTGTGTGTGTGTATATATATATATATATATACTGCCATTGGTATTTATTATTCAACTACCAGTTTTCATACTGGTGAAAATAATATGAAAGTTGTAAACAAAGGAAGATTAGTGATTGGAAAATAAGACCTTGGTGATAAAATTATAACAAGAGATATCATAATAGAGTTTTTTAAAACCAAGGATTATTATTAGAATACATTTTTTAACATCACAAATGGTGATTGTCATGTGGAACTCACCAGATGGAATGCAGAAAAGTAAAATTGACCAACTGTGGAAAGAAATGATAGAGAAGCTTGGTATCGTCAGAAAAGGACGAGAGTCCAGCTGCTCAGATACAAGTTCAAGAGCCAAAGTACGATCTACATCATCTCCTACTTGAATTTACAGACCATCACAAGAGTAAATTTGACACATGAAACACTGATGACCAAAGACAGTACTAATTGTGGGATGATATCAAGGACATTAGACATGAGGAAAGCAAATAGTTACTTAAAAGATAGGGGGGGAATACATTTCCAAATCAAGTGTCTGAACAGATTCTGAAACTTCCTCTGGAATATAGAGTAGCTAAAGAAAAGGAAGAATTGGTCAACATTCACCCATTTTAGGAGGTTGCATATAAGAACAAACATTACTTAAGGAGGATACACAGACTGAGCTAAAAGCATTGGTGAAAAATAGTGCTGCAAGTGTTAATGGAAAATCAATTGGCATGAATCAACAAAAAAGATACAATAGTGACGCATTCATTTGTCTGTGCCAAGAAATATAGCCAAGACTTGGCTAACTGACAGGAAGAAATCCACATACATACCTATTCCAACAAAAGGCGATCCCATTGTAATGTGAAAATTATTGTTATATCACATGTAAGTAAGCTTGTGCTGAAAGTAATTTTAAAATATTTAGGGTAGTACATTAGCAGGAAACTGCCCAAAATTGAAGCCAGATTCAAAAGAGGATGTAAAAATCATTGCTTTTCTGCTATCACCCATCAGAAGACAGATAGCTGACAGCAGGGAAGACCAGAAGCTGTTTTTCTGTGTTTTATTGGTTCTACAACCAGTGTTTGACTGTGAGTATCATAACAAATTATAGATAACATTTTTATGAGTGGAAATTCTGGAACACTTAGTTGTACTCACATGTAGCCTATACATAGGCAGCAGTTGTTTCTGTTTAAAGTCAGAAAAGGTGTGTGTCAGCATTCTATTCTTTGACCATATTTAATCAGTCTATATAATGAGCAAATAACAAGAAACTATACCAAATGAAGAACACATTATCCAAACAAGAGGAAGGCTTATTACAACCTGTGGTGGATAGATAACATTGTTTACTGAAAGTGAAGAAGATTTGAAGCACTTATTGATGAAGATCAAAGGGTACAGTGTTCAGTATGGAAAGAAAACTAAAAATTCTCATTCAAGGAAGCAATATCGTGATAATTGGAGGAAAGATTGAAATTGTCAATGATTCTATATTTTGATCCACAGTCAATGCCCGTAGAAATAGCAGTCAAGAAAGCAAAAAATATACTTCTTTGGGCAGATCTTTTACAACATATTCCTTTAACGTGTTAAAAAGCAAAAGTTTCTAACACCTTAAAGCTCTGAGTTTGAGAGCTTAAGGATTGCTTGACTCAAGCCATGGTTTTTTTCATTGCCTTTATAAGCATGTAGAAACTAAAACATGAAAAAGAAGACTGAAGTAGTATTGATGCATTTGAATTATGATATTTGCAAATAATATAGAATTTCTAAACATAAAAAAGTAGTACATACATACACCATGGACTATCAAAATAAGGAACAAAACTGTCTTGGGAAATTTGGAGCCATGATACTCCTTAGAAGTGAAGATGGGGAGACTTTGTCTCACTTGCTTCAGACATGTCATCGGAAGGAACCAGTCCCTGGAGAATATTCAGTTCAGTAAAACAGAGGGTCACTAGGGTCACTAACACAATGTATACAAAATCTGTAAGCAAACCAATTTTAAAAGAAAAAAGTTGAGAACTGAGAAATACCCTCAATGGGATGGATTGGCACAGTGACTGCAGCAATGGTCTCAAATGCAGCAGGGATTGTGAGGGTGGTGTGGGAGCAGACAGCAGGATCTGGTTCATGGTGAGCCTAGGTTCTCCACGAGTCAGAGCCAACGCAGAGGTTCTAACACCACCACAATGTGTCACTGCTGTGCTTGAGACCATATGGTGTTCATTAAGAATGGAAGCTTTGTTCATGAAATTAAACATTTCATTTCCTGGAAAATCGTAGCATTGTAGTTACATCTTGGTCGTACACGTGATCCGAGTTTTGAAATGAGAGTTCTGTAGTTTCTATTCAGAAGGTTGTCCTCCCATTGTTTTTCTTATTTCTGCCTCATACCACTCTTGCCCTTCAAGTACTGGCATAAGTTAGTTCTCCAGAAAACAGAATCCAGGGAAGAGATTGTGTTTAGCAAGGTTTTTAGGAACTTTTCATCAGGAGTGCTGGGGATAGAGGCCAAGGAAACAAGACTGGGCCAAGGGAGGGGTTGAGCAGATCTGGAGTTCTGACAGAGGCCTCAGCAGACCCCACAATTTCCTCCAAGCTGGATGGTTTTGCAGTTACAGTGAATGGAGGCAAGAGTTTGGACCTTTACTCCGTATTGTCAATAGTTCTTGTCCCCAGGGGGAAGTTAAATGAGGAAACCTCCTCAGTGCAATCAGAGGGGAATTCTGCTATGGATGTCATCATCACAGCTCTTGGAGGTAAAAGTTCCTCAGACTTGACAGGGGCTTCTCAGTGGTACCATATAATATTCACTACATGAGCTTAATTCTTTATTTCCTGTATAAATGAACATAACAGTTTCAACAAAATACTGTTCAGATTTTATAGAGCTTTGAAGATTACAAGAGAATGTATATGAAAAGATGAGATTGTCATACCTTTCTCCCTGATTTCTTTCAATCCAGAAGTTGCCAAAACTTTCTCAGCAACATAACATGTAAGCCTCACTAGCAAGCAAAACATAGCTTTGCATGAACGTCATGTGTTGGCTGGGCAGAGAACCTAGGTTTCCAGCATGGAGAGAGAGAATCCTACCACTTAAACCATCATTGTCTCAAAACCATCAGGGCTCTTCTCCATGCTTGTCAAAATTTAACTGTGCTTCTTGAAATCTTCAATAGATGATTTTTTTTCGGAACTAGATCTGGAACTTCCCGATTAAAACAAGATTGGAAGCAAGAGTGGCATCCACTTCTGAAACAGCTGGCCTCCAGAAACCCTATGAACTTGGAGGAATGATGAAAGTTATACAAGTGTTCAGGTCTTTCATTCATAGGGTCATTATGAGTCATCTACGACTTGACAGCACTTAACAACTTAACAACAGCAACAGATCAGCAAAAGCTGAGATGACTCTGAGGGACACCCAGACTGACAGTCGTACAGTTAGATGTTAAAGGTGTTAACAGGCTACACCACTCAGGATCTCCAAGTGTTCCCGAGAAAGGCAGTTTGGATCTGAGGTGAGAATCACTATTTTAAGCCTCATATCCTATAGTCTAGTAGTCTGTACAGAGGCCACAGTTAGGAAAGTATTCCCCTCTTTGAAACAATCCCCTCATTCAATGATTCAGTGGGTTTGAGCGTTACAGAGATTGTGAGGACGGCACGGGATAAGGCAAGTTTCGGATAGGTTTTTCATAGGGTTGTTATGAGTCTTAGTCAATTTGATAGCACCTAACACATCCAAGCATTCAAAGAAGCGATTCTCAGATACAGCCTGAAAGCCACCTTGCTCGGTTCCATGGCAGTGCTTACAGGTGCAGATCCCTGAGTGCCTTCCCATACTCACTGAGAATAGGACTCCAAAACATTTTCGCTCACACCCCATATGATCTTATGGACCTTCCTGAGAAACACTGACCCAAGTTCTCTGTGAGTAGTCCTCAAAGGAAAAACAGAGGATGCTCTGAATTCTATTGTTTGCTTAGTATTTTTTTTAAAAAGGTCAGTGTAGTTGATTTAGCCTGTTAACTTTTAGAAAAGTAGTTCTGACATTTCATACATTGTTGTTGTTGTTATGTGCCATTGAGTCGCTTGCAACTCATAGCGACATTATGTACAAGAGCTCTAAACACTGTTCTATCCTGTGCCAACCTAGCCATCTCAAACGATCTTATTCCCACTGCTCCAGTTACAGAGTCGATCCATCTCATCGAAGGTCTTCCTCTCCTTCGCCGCCCCTCCACTCTGCCAAACATGATGTCCCTCTCCAAGAATCAGTCCCTCATTGCAACATGCCCAAAGTATGTAAGGCGAAGCTTCAGAATCCTTGACTCCAAGAAGCATTCCGGCTTCACCTTCTCCAGGAAAAACCTGTTTGTTTTCCTAGCAGTCCATGGTATATTCAACACTCTTTAGACATTACATAAATGTGAAGAAGCTACAGTAAAAAGTTACTCTTTTCCATACAAGGTGGTGTTAGTGTGTGTCTTTGCCAGTGGATAGGTAGAAACTGTGTTTTATGTGCGAGGGCTAATTCTCATTCAAGATTACATTTGATAATTTAAATGATATAAAATAAACTCGGATATTTTTTGAGTGCTGTCATAATTTCCCATTACTTATAAATACATGTATATGTACAAGGATTTCCGCCCCCCACTGGTTTTTTTAATTTTATATTTCAGAAAGCAGAGTTTCATTGAGGATTGTACAAGATTACTCTAGCTTCCCCAGGTAGTGTTTTGTGTAGGAGGTTTAATGTGGGTGCCCCCTCCAGTTATACTCTGTGCTGTCCCAACTCCTGAGGTGGATATTCAGGTCACACATCACTCACCCAAGGATTTCCTGGAATGGCAGTTACTAAATAAGAATACAAACATACTATTCCTACCCATCACTCAATCCAGTAGCTAGAGTGCATTTCATATTGTAGAAATGAGGATTCCTTGAACATGTTGCTCTGTCGCTGAAGAACCACACAGGACTTTGAATCACCTTAGAAGCTCAGATGTATCTTTCTAAAATACATATGCCTGGAATTCCATTTGCTATCAAGCATATTAGAAAGGCTTGGCAAAGACTCTTCTCTCTGAAAACTCATTTGCTTCAACTGATGAAGGGTGGACACAGTTTAGATGGAGTGTGTGGTAAAGAATGTCCTTACATTATTAGAATGTTGTTGTTGTTGTTGTTTTGTGCCGTCAAGTCGCTTGCGACTCATAGCAACCCTATGTACAATAGCCCTAAACTCTGCTCTGTCCTTTGCCAGTCGCACTGTCTCCTACACACCCATCCCAATTATCCCAGTCACTTAATCAATCCACCTCATAGAGGACCTTCCCCTTTTGCGCTGTCCCTCTACCCTCCCAAGCAAGATGTCCCTCTCCAAGGACCTCTCCCTCCTTACAACATGTCCAAAGTATGTCAGACAGAGCTTCAGAATCCTTGCCTCCAAGGAGCCGCCTGGTTTGACCCTTCCCAGGATGAATCTGTTTGTTTTCCTAGCAGTCCATGGTACCCTCAGTACTCTTCTCCAGCACCAAAGCTCAAAGGTATCAATTCTCCTTCTTTCCTCCATAGTCATTGTCCAACTCTCTGACACATAACAAGCAATAGCAAAGACCATGGCCTATATCAGATGCACCTTAGTCTCCAAAGAGACACCATTACTCTTCAGTACTTTGGAGAGGTCCCTAGCAGCAGACTTCCCCGTCGCAATAAGTCTTTTCATTTCCTGGCTACTGGTGCCTAGAGTGTTGACTGTGGAGTGAAGCAAACTAAAGCTGTGAACAATCTCAATCTCTTCACCATCTATCCTGATGCTGCCAGTTGGTCCAGTGGTGAGAATCATTGTCTTCTTGACACTGAGCCTCAATCCATATTGGAGGCTGCAGTTCTTGACCCTCTGTAGCAAGTGCTTCAGGTCCTACTCAGTTTCAGCAAGCAGGGTTGTGTCATCTGCATAACGCAGGTTGTTGATAGATCTGCCACCAATCCTGACAGCACACTCCTCCTCATAGAACCCAGCCTCTAGGATAATCTGTTCTGCATACAGGTTGAAGAGGTATGGAGGCAGGACACATCCCTAGTGTACGCCTTCCCAATTTTGAACCATGCAGTGTTTTCTTGCTCTGTTCTGACAACTCTTGGTCCAGGTATTATTAGAATAGTCCATTATTAGAATATAGAAGGTTATTTGTCCTTCATACCTGAGAAACCATGGGACAGGAGAAATACCTGAGTACAAGATGACACTGGTGTTCACTGGGTTAATCTTGAAGGGGAAAAAGAAATATCGATGTTTTTTTGACTAATGGGAGTGAGTTGAAGGGCAATGACTGCAGTGAAGCTAATGATATTACAGAAGATGGGAAATCTATGACAATAGAACCAACTGCTGCAGCCTAACATGGGTTCACTGGGGCTGTGGAGGGAATCATCCATGTCACCTAGAGGTGTTAGAGCCTTCCCCTAACCCTTAAACATACATAGTAAAAAAAGAGAAAGAAAATGTAAGAAATGCATACATCGCATCACAGGTGTAATGGACATTCTCATATACATCATTGCACCTATTCACATGGAAACCATTTGAGATACGGTGTTAGCCTCATTTTTACAGAGAAAACAAAATACATACTTTAATCCTAAACTACACAGTTACCAAGTGACATTCAAAAGTTAACCTATAAATTTCTAACTCTAATTTTATTTTACTTTCTTATCAAAACATTTTCCCATATATTCTGTTTCAGAAATCAGAATTTACCATGATCCCTCCAGGATTCCAAGGAAAGATTAGCACTTACAGGGTAACACCTCAGGAATCAAGAAAATTCAGCTATTTGAAATCACTCATTTCCCGAGAGCATAAGTCTTAGCTTTCCTATTACTTGATTTGGAGAGGCAACTGAGTAGAGTCTTTTTAACAGTTGCTGCAATCTGGTTCAGGCCATGGTCATTCCGGTCAGTGGCCATGTATCCAAGCGCTGGATAATGAATAAATATTACAGAAGAAGAATTGATGCCTTTGAATTGTGGTGTTGGAAAAGAGCACTGAACCTCCCGTGGACTGCCGAAAGAACAAACAGACATGTCTTGAGGACAGTGCAGCCAGAGTGCTCTTTGGAGGCAAAGAGGATGAAGGTTTACCTTATGTATTTCGGGCATGTTGTTAGGAGGGAATGTTCTTTGTCGAGTGACATGATACTTCTAAAGGTAGAAGATTGGCAAGAGAGGAAGACCCTCAAGCCAGGTGGATTGATACAGTGACTGCCACAGTGGGCTCTAGTGAGGATGGTACAGGATAGGACAGGGTTCAGATCCTCTATTCAGAGGGTCACTATGGGTTGTACTTGACAGCATCTAACAACAACAGATGTTGGAGGAGAGTACTGAATTTCCCATTGACTGGAAAAAGAACAGGTAGGCACTTCTTGGAAAGAGTGCAACCAGAGTACTCAGAGGCAAGGATGGCAAGGCTTTGTCTCATGTACTTTGGACATGTTGGTTGGAGGAGCAATTTCTTGGAATAGGACACCATGCTTGGAAAAATGGTCAGAAAAAGAGAGGAAGATCTGCAGCAAGATGGATTGTTACAGTAGCTGTGGCAATTCGGTCAAGTGTTTTGAGTATGAGAAGGATGGTACACGGTAGGACCAGGTTCAGATTTACTGTTCCTTGGGTTGCTGTGAGTCATACGTGACTCAGCAGCACCTTACAGAAACAACATAATAAATGCCGTAACATATACAGACCTGTTACACTAAATAATTAACAGATTTTGAGTGTGTATCCTAAAGAGGTAAGGTCATAGGGGAGTATGCCCACATACATGTATAGATATGGTGGTGGATTTTTCTGCATTTTTGCCAATGTGGTTCATGTATTAGTATGAATAATGGAGTATATAGAGGCATATATAAACTGCTTGGACATTGGCATTGAAACACAGAGCATGAAGGTAATGGACTATAACCTCAGGGGCCATCAGAATAAAGTGGCAAAACATAAACTGTAAGATGATGATGCTCTGCATCCTAGTCTAGTGAGTAGCATGTGGGGTCTTATAAGCTTGAAAGCAACTATTGATCTCTTCCCATTTGGAGCATAGGAGAAGAAAGTAAAATGAAAATGTAGGGAAACAATCAGTCCTTTGGACTAATGCCTTTTATAAAGCTCAGGCTTCTCTAATCAGAGATTAGAAGAACTAGGTGGAACCCAGCTTCCATTAGTGACCACTCACCAAGACCACATAAAGATTAGAATAAGTTTAAAATAAAACATATGACAAACTTCAAGGCAGAAGTCTATACTTTCTGGTCAAAAAAGAAACTAGAAGAATTCCAAGTCCATTGCTCTGAGAACACCTTCTGAGTTGACACTGAAGACAATTAGAGAGACCACCTTTTAGCCAAATTAGCCTGCAAAATGAATACAAATAATGTGTTTCCCAGAATAATTATGTGGACAAAAAGGCAACATAAATCCTAAATAGAAAATGTAGAGAAAGAGAAAATAGATGACTGGAAACAGGGAACCCAAAGAGGAAATAAGGAGAGTGCTGATAACATTGTGAGGAATTGCAGTCAATGCCAAGGAGCAATCTGTATATGAACTATTACTGGGAAGTTAATTCTTTTTTTTTTAAATCGTCAATGACTCCAGTTTACTTAGATCCACAATCAATACTAATTGATACAATAGTAAAGAAAGAAAATGAGTCAAAGTTTACAAAGCATATTGCTGGATTTTCCCCCTAATCGGTCATGAACATTCTGTTCCACAACATACATTGCAACACACAAAATATCTGATCATCCATCATTTTCAGTAACTGTTCATTGAGTATCAGTTAATTTTCTACTTCATTTCTCCTTCCTTTTTCTTTAGCCTTTTTTAAAAATAATTTTAATAAAATTTAAAAATATTTTGGATTTCCATTCATTTATTGTTGCACTTTTCTCCCTCCCCAGCCCTCCCCCCAACCCCTGCCCCAGTTCGCTCCTCTCTTTGAAAAGTAAAAGAAAAATTATTTCTTTGATATACAATCCCCCCGCACCCCTCCCACCTCCCCAAGTACACTCCACTATGCAACCTTAATTATGGATTCTTGTGATAGCCATAATACCCTATCATATATCGCTTTTAAATTGTTCTCTCCCTCATCTGTTTCAATGCAGTATATGGAATGTATCCAGTTTTTCTCAGTCTTACCCCAACCCTGATATCAGTCCCATTTTACAGCAGTGGCACCATGCAGTATTTGTCCTTTTGAAACTGAGA
>NW_006399907.1:5630071-5631581 GCF_000299155.1 Elephantulus edwardii | reverse complement strand
GGAAGACTGTTTATGTTGAGATTAGGACTACTAGAATTCTTTCAAACTTTTCTTTAATGATGTTTATAGTCCTTGGTTTTAGTCCTAGATCCATGATCCACCTTGAGTTGGTTTTTGTGTATGGAGTGAGGTGTGGATCTTGCTTGAGTCTTCTGCAGATATTTTTTTCAATTTTGCCAACACCATTTAAAAAAAGGCTGTCATTTCCCCACTTAACTGATTTCATCTCCTTGTCAAAAATCAGTTAACCATACGTAGATGGACTGATTTCCAGGTTCTCAATTCTATTCCATTGATCTATCTGTCTGTCATTGTACCAGTAGAAGTTAATTCTTTAAGTAAATTTTAAGTTAAACCACAATAAAGTGTTAAAGACATTTTACTTCACAAATTTAAAAAGGGAGATATAAGATGTGTTTAATATATTCTGACAGTTATTTGAGCAGCATAGACAGCCCTTAAATTATTCATCTTTCCAATAGAAAATTCCCCTCCTGAGGGCCACAGAACTGAATTAAATCCAGGCTCATTCAAAAGCAAGTTTATTTAAAAGTAAACACATGTATACACAAAGTAACACACAAAAATGGTTTTTTGCTTGCATTTGTCTATAATATACAGAAAGTATATGTTTAAAGAAAATATCTGCATTTATGTAAAATTAACATTTTAAAACAATAGCTGGCTTTTCCTGACCTGGTTGTGGAAGAATCTTCTTACATGAAATTCAGCTTCCTTTCATAAATATGCAGTGCTTTCATGATATTAGATAAAGCCCAAAGGAAGTTTTACCGAATCAGACATCCAGTGAGAGAGGCTACTGCTTAACACATCCTGTTGTTACTGGTAATAAACAATATCTACACACACATTTTCCAGATGAGTGGCTGTGCTTGGGAATGCTGTTACGTGCCATCAAGTCATCTGTGACTCATAGTGCCCCTGTGTACAATAGCTCTGAACCCTGCCCTATCCTATGAATTACACAAGTATTAAAAATCGCCCTCTTGGCATGTTGTTGTTGTTGTTATGTGCTGTTGAGTTGCTTGCAACTCATAGCGACCCTATGTACAGCAGCCCTAAACTCTGCTCTATCCTGTGCCAATCACACTGTCTCTGACACACCCATCCCGATTACCCCAGTCACTGAATCAATCCATCTCATAGAGGGTCTTCCCCTTCTGCGCTGTCCCTCCACCCTACCAAGCATGATGACCTTCTCCAAGGACCTGTCCCTCTTTACATGTCCAAAGTATGTTAGAGAGAGCCTTAGAATCCTTGACTCCAAGGAGCAACCCAGTTTGACCCTCTGCAGTATGAATCTGTTTGTTTTCCTAGCAGTCTGTGGTACCCTCAGTACTCTTCTCCAGCACCAAAGCTCAAAAGCATCAATTCTCCTTCTATCCTCCATAGTCATTGTCCAAGTCTCTGATGCATAACAAGTGATAGCAAAGAACATGGCCTGTATCAGACACACCTTAGTCTCCAAAGAGACACCTTTACTCTTCAG
>NW_006399907.1:5613749-5626650 GCF_000299155.1 Elephantulus edwardii | reverse complement strand
TATCTTATTTAGATCCACAATAATAACACCCTGGTACCAGCAGCCAGGAAAGAGCAGCTATATTTATTTAAAGACTACAGTGCTCCTGATCCAAGCCATAGTCTTTTCATTTATTTCTTATGTATCTAAAACTTAAGGCAGTGAATAAAAATGACAGAAGATTAACTGATGCCTTTGAGTTGTGGTGTGGAAAAGAGTACTGAATACCCCATGGACTGCCAAAAGAACAAGTCTGTCTTGAAGGAAGTGTGACCAGGGTGCTACTTGGAGAAAGGACATCGTTTTGGGAAATGGAGAGCATCAGAGAAAGAAAGACTTTCAACAAGCTACATTGAACCAGTGACTATAATGAGGAACTTGAGTGGGTTGGAGATTGTGAGGATGATGCAATATTGGACTAGTTTCTTAGGATACCTACGAGTCCTGGGAAACTCAGTGGTGCCTGTTGTGGTGGTGGTGTTGTTGTTAAGTGCCATCGAGTCAGAGGCGAATCATCGCGACCCTATGAAGGAAAGACCTGGACACTTGTATAACTTTCATCCTTTCTCCAGGTTCGTAGGGTTTCCAGAGGCAAGCTATTACAGAAGTAGATGCCACTCCTGCTTCTATCTGGGGAGCTCCATCAAACACCGTCTACACTGGGTAGCCATTCTCGCATTTGACACATCAGTATCACAGTGTTCAGCTTCACAGCATCCGCAAGTTACCTCTGTACAGCAAGTGGACATAACCAGGGTTATACAACCTAGAAGAATGTATTACCAAAAACAAGTAAAGGCAGGCCTGAAGGCTGTTTATTAGAGTCACCCACATTTGGCTTGGGAGCATGATTTTCTGTCCACTAAGCCAACTGATCTCTCTCTATGCTGTTACTATTTTTGTTGCTGTTGTTGTTATTCAGTGCCATCGAGTCAGAGGCGACTCATAGCAACCCTATGACATCATTTTTATCAGTGTCAGTCACAATTTGTTATGATCCATACAGTCAAATGCTTTTGCATAGTCAAAAGCACAAATGGACATTTTTCTGATATTCTCTACTTTCAGCCAGGATCCATCAGGAATGACATTCTTCTGTTGATCTTCTGCAACAAGTGCTTCAAGACCTCCTCACAGCAGGGAAACACTGTATGGCTGAAAACTAAGAAATGTGTACATCTAGGTTATATTCTCTCTCCATACCTATTCAATCTGTGTGCTGAGTAAATTATTGGAGAAGCTGGACTCTCAAGAGGAATGTGGCATCAGGTTAAGAGGGAGACCTGCCTTATGCAGATGGCACAACCTTGCTTGCTAAATGTGATTAGGATGCTTAAGAGTCCTGGGCAACCCAGTGGCACCTAACATCAACTGTAGATAGATTCAGAACCAGCTCGATAAAGCGAGCTGTGTGATGTTCCAGGCAGTCATGTTAACAGAGAGGTAACCCACTGTGGAGGTTTTTACTTAATTTAGAGTATCTTCCCCCATATTTAGTATTTTCAGCTTAAGTATTTGTTTCATGGGCTTCTATGTTTAAAGAAATACAAAAAGGACAAGATTAAGAGAAATTACTTCTGATTATGTGAAGAAAGCATCCTAGATTGCTTTTCTGAATACTATTTGCCATCAAGGAAATACCCAGCATGGGAATGAAAAGCAACCTAAATATATAATAAACATGACTATCTATCTAGCTCTTTTTATGGACCTCTTCACCATGTTGCTAGATATCCCTTACATCATTTGAAAGTAGCAGAGCCAGGCTTATAGTAAATATGTTGTTGTTGTTGTAATGTCCCATTAAGTCTCCTACAACCCATAATGACCCTGTGAAGCCTGCCCTCTCCTGAACCAGTCTCATTGATACAGATACTGTATCAGTCCATCCTATCTGGGGTCTTCCTCTCCTGCACTGTCCCTCAACCCTTCCAAGCATGATATCCATCTCCAAGGATCGATCTCTCCTGGTCACCTGTCCCAAGTATGTGAAATGGAGCTTTATAATCCTAGCCTTCAAGGAGAAACTTAGGTTCACCCTCTCCAAGACAGATCTATTTGTTTTCTCGTCAGTCCATGGTATGTTCAAGACTCCTCCAGCACCACAACCCGAAGGCATCAATTCTTCTTCAGTCATCCTCAGTCATTGTCCAATGCTCTGATGCATAGCAAGTAATTGCAAAGACCATGGCCTGAATCAGGCACACCTTAGTCTCTAGACTGGCATCGTTGCTACTCATTACCCTGGAAAGGACCGTGATAGCAGATTTTCCAATGCAATTCATTGTTTCATTTCTTGGCTGCTCGTGCCAACAGTGTTGTTTGTGGATCTGAGCAAGCTGTAATTGTTAACAACCTCAATCTCTTCTCCATATATTATGGTACTTCCAATTATCCCAGTGGTGAGATCTTTGTCTTCTTAATGTTGAGCTTCAATCCATATTGAAGACTACAGTCCTTGATCTTTTGCAGCAAGTGTTTCAGGTCCTCCTCACTTTAAGCAAACAAAGTTTTGTCATCTGCATAACGGTTGTTGATGAGTCTTCCTTCAGTCCTGATGCCACATTCCTCCTCATAAATCCCAGCTTTTTGAAAGATCTGTCTGTACACAGATTGAAAAGGTATGGAGACAGGATGTGTCCCTGAAGCACACTGTTTCTCATTTTGAACCATGCAGTGTTTCCAAGCTCTATTCTGAGGACCACTTCCTGGTCCAAGTATAGGTGTTGCATAATTTTCCTAAAGGTTAGCCACAATTTGTGGTTAACACAGTCAAATATCTTTGCATAGTCAATGAAACACAAATAGACTTTCCTCTGGTACTATCTGCTTTCTGCCAAGATCCATCTGACATTGGCGATAATGTCTCTAGTGCCACGACATCTTTTAAACCCAGCTTGTATTTCTGGTAGTTCTCTGTCAGTACTATTCCAGTCTTTTCTGGATAATTGTCAGCAGGATTTTGCTAGCGTGTGGTATTAGCAATATTGTTCTATAATTTCCACATTCTTTTGGGCCACCTCTTTTTGGTATGGGAGTAAATATTAATCTCATCCAGTCGGTTGGTCAGGTAGCTGTCCTCCAGATTTCTTGACCTAACCTGGTAAGAACATCCAGGGCAGCATCTCTGTGTTGTGTTATGTTCATTGGTATTTCATTGATTCCTGACGTTTTATTTTTTTGCCAAGTTCTTCAAAGGAGCCTGCACTTCCTCCTTCATCACGATTGCCTCTTTATCATACTTTTTTTTCTTAAAATTCTTCTCTGTCAGCCAATTCTTTTTGGTATAGTGACTCCGTATACTCCTTCCATATTCTTTTAATGCTTCCTGAATCATTTCATATTATGCCCATAGCATTCTTAAGCATTGAAACTCAAAACTTGAATCTGCTGCTCTTTAGTTCTTTCAGCTTAAGAAATGCTGAACAAGTTTGGCCCTTTTGATTTTCTGACTCCAGCTATTTGCACATTTCATTATAATACTTTGCCTTGTATTACTCAGCTGTCCTCTGAAATCTTCTATTCAGCTCCGTAACTTCTTGATTTCTTCTTTTTGTTTTGGCTTCTTGGAACTCTAGTGCAATATTCAGAGTCTCTTCTGACACCCATTTTTGTCTCTTTTTCTTCTTCCTTCTTTGTAATGACCTTTTGCATTCTTCATGGCCTATTTTCTTGATATCTTCCTACAGCTCATCTGGTCTTCATTCATTAGCGTTCAAGGCCTCAAACCTGTTCCTGAGTTGGTTTTTAAATTCAGGTGGGATAGAGAGAAAGTTTTGGTTACTGTGGATATGGTTTGACCCTCTTTAGCTTTAATTTGAACTTGCATGATAAATATGCAAATAAAATAATTATTTAGATGAATTTAAGTTCTGACTCTGTTGTGTATCCACTTCTAATGTAATCCTTAGACATCAGCTATCCAGAGACCATTCCAGATATGGAGTGAAGGGGCAGGCATAAATGCTTTTATTTCCTTTCATCACAGCTCTGTGATCACTGCAGCATCTTGGATGTAATCTCATGCCTCAGTTCCATACCTGCTTAGACTGAGTGTCAAAAAACCTATACCAGCTGCCCTAAACGTGTCTTTGCTAGTTACAGGTGATCAGAGATACCAATAACAGCTCCTGTGCTGGCTCAGGATTTTTATTTTGCCTGACTTCTCACAATATATTTCTCTAAATAGCCATAAAACCTTTGTGAAAAATTAGGGCTTTTGGGCTTTGGGAGGATATAATATATGTCTAAATTGATTCTATCCTCTGTCACTCAAGTAGAGCATTACCTATTCAGACTGCTTTCCTAGAAGTCCTAGTTCGGAAGAATGTTTAGAGTGTTCTGTTAGCAGGGAGGGAAGGGAGAATTACATGGTCCAATAAATTTAGGATGTGCTGACTTAAGCAAATGTAAAAAAGCTTATGCAACTTGTCTTCCTTGGCCTTTAAATAGGAATCCCTTCTCACCTAAAATTAAATTGAATTTCCTAGGAGGAATGGAACAGGGGCCAAAACCTGGCATTTGATTATAAAGAGACTTGGCAAGCATAGATCCTCTTTTTATTGCTTGGGCATTATCTTGGCTTTTCTGCCTTAAAATCCAGCTCCATGGGTTTACTCAAAGTTCACTGGGTAACAGAGGTGGAGAGATTTATTAGAATGCTAAATACATCCTCTCCAAATGTAGCAGAAATAACTAATTTATGTAGCTTAACTGAGGAGGGTTCTTTATACTTATACAAGACAGTAAGTTGATTGTCTTCCTTCCTTGATCAACACAACTTTGATGTATTAATCTATCTACAGTTCTCCTTTAGATTTTATTTTGAGCATTAGGAATGCTGGGTGTTTGGGGGGTTTTTCACATAATTCTGCAGTATTTGAATTTTTATATTGAAGTATTTTACCAGGATTTCATTTTAAGAATGTAAAAGAGAGAGTGATTCAGGGGAGTTCAATTTTATGAGGACATTGTTGTGTCATCCATTCTCAGTGATGGCAGTCTTGGTGACTGTGCCCTAATCCAGAGATGTTTATGCAGATCACTCACCCCTGGAACTCCCAGCATCTGTGTAAACAGTGCACTCAGCAGTCCCACCAGGCAGAAGCTCAGCACCAGAGGAGGATTTTCTCCTGAAGGAAATTAAAAGTTATCTTAAAACTCAAAGGACTAAAATGTATTTAACCCTGGTAGATTGGCATAGTGTTTAAATTTTTGTACCACGTACGTGTTACTTCTTTGGACTACTAAAGAGTTAAACATATGTTTTTCTACCAAATTTATACACACAAACCAGTTTAAAGCTACAGTTTTTGTTCACTGAAAAGAAATTGAGCATTAATATTTGGCACAGACATACAATGAAAATAAAGGAAGAATTTGTGGTTTTATTGGGTTGTGAAATACATTGGCAGGGGAGGGAGGGAACAGGTAAATGTGCCCTACTTTCAGGTGTTTCAAACAATGTAGCTTAATATTTCTTATTTTACAGATTGTATCCACGTCATGCAAGTGCCCTGAACAACCTTGGAACACTGACCAGAGACATTCTAGAGGCAAAGATGTACTATCAGAGGGCGCTCCAGCTAAACCCACAGCATAACCGGGCTCTATTCAACCTTGGAAATCTCCTTAAGTAAGTGGATCATTGATTAAAAGGGCCTTGCAATTCCAAGAAATCCTTTCCTTCTCAACACTCATTTAGTTGTGATGTTTCAGGTATATTTCTCGAGCTAAATAATCAGAGCTTTCAACCTTTGGGAAGAGGTAATATTCGTCTAAATTAAGTCTGTCCTTTATCAGCCTAAAGGATTCTTTTCCAGGGCTATATCGTTGTTACAGATTGAATTATATTTCTCAAAACTATGCATCAACATTGCTAGCTCATGATTCTTTTTATTATATGATTATTTTTCATTTTGTCATGGTGTGATTATCTATGTGTTGTAAATCTTTGTATTATATGATTATTTTTCATTTTGTGATTATATGTTGTAAATCTTCAACTCTGATGTTAATGAAGTATGATTAGGGACAGATTAATGAGGGATGATACAGTCTGCAGGTTTATGTTGTAACGAGTTATTAGGATATAAAAAGGAGTAAACAAGGGAGCAGAGATCAAAGGGACCTGCTTACCACCAAGAAAGAAAAACTCCAGAGCAGGACAATTCCTTTGAACACAGGGTTTCTGCACTGCCAAACTCCAAGAACCAGAAAAATTCAGAGAGAGAAAGCCTTCATTTAAGGCCAGCAACCTGAATTCAGATTTCTAGCCTCCTAACCTAAAATTGAGGGAGTTTCTGGTGAGTAGGTTGTGAAAAGCTGCACTGCAATCCCAAAGGCACATAGTTCAAATCCACCAGATGCTCTGCAGAAGTATGGGCAGTCTCCTCCCATGCAGTTAACTGCTTTTGAAGACCAGCTGGAGGATCAGCCATACATTGGTTCCAACTTGACAGCACACAACAACAAACTAAAATCAATGTAGTATGCAAAATAGGGAGCTCTAGCGGCCTAGTGGCAAAAAACTGTACTAAAAATCTCGAAGGCACATGGTTTGAGGCCACCAGCTGCTCCAGGGCAGGAGGATGGGCAGTCTCTTCCTGTGCAATTAACTGCCTCTGAAAACCGGCCAGAGCGTCAGCTACCAGTCAGTTCCCACTCGATGGTATATAAGATCACAGATGCTACCAGGGGTGGAAGTAAGTTTTTTGTTTAAAGATAGTATTATCCATGTGATAAAGCACAAAGCCCAAGGAAGCTACACACACACACACAATAAATAAATAATGCCAGGAAAGCGTAATTTAATAAAAATGAAAGAAGTAAACTGGATGGAAGGTTCTGTGATTTGGACTTGATTTGATGGCAGTGGGTTTTAGTATGTCCTACTTCCTAAACCACATGCCTCTGGAAACTCTATGAAGTTGGAGAAATTACAATAGTTAAGGAAAGACATTAGGTATTTTGTTCATAGAGTCGTTGTGAGTTGTGCTTGACTTGCCAGCAATCAACAACAACATTTATACCTCAAAAAACTTAATGTTGTTGTTGTTATGTGCCGTCAAGTCGTTTGGGACTTATAGCAACCCTATGTACAATAGCTCTAAACTCCGCTCTGTCCTGTGCCAATCTCATTGTCTCCAACACATTCATCCCGATTATCCCAGTCACCGAATCAATCCATCTCCCACAAGGCCTTCCCCTCCTGCACCTGCCCTCCACCCTCCCAAGCATGATGTTCCTCTCCAAGGACTGGTCTCTCCTTACAACATAACCAGAGTATGTCAGACAAAGCCTCAGAATCCTTGCCTCCAAGGAGAAGCCTGGTTTAACCCTCTCCAGGAAGAATCTGTTTGTTTTCTTAGCAGTCCATGGCACCCTCAGCACTCTTCTCCAACACCAAAGATCAAAAGCATCAATTCTCCTTCTATCCTCCCTGGTCGTTGTCCAGCTCTCTGATGCATAACAAGTGATTGCAAACAAAGACCATGGCCTGTCAACTAAATAGGTAGGGAAAATATTTTCAGTGTTTTTGGAGTATCTGAATTGTATAATACTGACTTACAAAAAATCATAATAGATAAGTATTTGAGCCTGGCTGCAAAATTGCATTCCTTGTTTGGCATCATATCCTTCAATTACGGTGATAATATTGTATGGAATGTGCTTGTGCTTAAAAATGACATTGAAGATACTTTTATAGTGCCTCTTGGCAATACTTGAAGAAGAAATAGGCCTTCCAGTTTTTCTTCTTCAATTCACATCTTTTAGTACTGCTGTTAGGCATTCTCCTATCATTTCAGCTCATAGTGACCTCGTGTACAATGAGTGAAAGACTGTTCTACCCTAACTATTGTTTTATTTGAGCCCATTGTTGTGTCCACTGTAGCTGTCCATCTCATTGAAGATCTTCCCCTTTTTTTGCTGATTTTCTGTTTCACCAAGCATGATGTCCTCCTTCAGAAACTGCTGCTCCTGATAATAATATCTAAAGTATATGCAAGAAGTTTTGCCATTCTTACTTCTAATGAGCACTCTAACTATATCTCTTACAAGACAGATTCATTTATTCTTCTGTCGGATGGTGGTAAATCTGTAGTGTTCTCCGACACCAAAATTCAAACACCTAAATTCTTATTCAGTCATCCTTATTCATTTTCTGTCTTTTGTATATGTCTCAGTCACTTGAAAATACCGTGGCTTGGGTCAGTCACACTTTGGTCCTCAAAGTACTTAGTTTTCTGAGTCCCTGTGCTTTCCTGTTTCTGTTGGTTTGCTTGCTTTAATGAAACCCTCCTGAAGAGTCTGTGAAATACATCGAGTCCCTGAGAGGTTAAGGCCTAAACAAAGTCACCCATTCTTACCTTCTACTCTTATATAGTACAGCATGGAGCAAACTGGCTCTACTTCAGTGTAGTCTTAGAATAGACTAAAACGATGAGAAAAGTGACCATTTTTAAAAAAGTTTACTTTTATATATTCAGTATTTAATTTCATCTTTAAAATTAACTTCTGTAGTTAGGTGCCGTCAAGTCATGTACAACTCATTGCAACCCCTATGAAAAGTGAATCTGAACCCCATCCCATCCTCACATTTCCCGACACACTAGAACTGATTGTGGCAGTCACCCTGTCAATTCACCTGGTTGAGGATCTTTCTCTCCTTCGTTGACCCTCCACCCTTCCAATCATCATCCAATCCTTCTCTAAGGAATAGTCCCTCCTAGCAACAGGCCCAAAGTATGTGAAGTGAGGCATCATCATTCTTGCCTCTAAAGAGTACTCCAGCTGCACCCTCTCCAAGACTTATTTATTTGTTCATTTGGCTGTCCACGGGACATTCGGTGCTCATCTCCAACACCACAACTCAAAGGTATCAGTAATTCTTCTGTCGTCCCTATTCATTGTCCAACTCTCAGATGCATAGCAAGTGATTGGAAAAACTGTGGCCTGTGTCAGATGCACCTTACCCTCAAACCGACATCATTACTCAATAATTTGGAGAAGTCCCTACATTTAGACTTTCCCAATACTTTTCCTGATTTCCTGACTTCTATGGGAGATACAACTATTCACATCCTCATTTTACAGGTGAGGAATCTGAGGCTTGGACCCTGTGACCTTGGTTTGGGCTGTGGTTGACTCCAATTCTCTGCTCTTTAATGCCTTGTCCTGTTCACCTTACATTTGTCATGCTGCCCAGATAACTCTCTAACACAAGTATTGAATGTTTAACTTTCTAATGACATACATTTGCCTTTTGGGGAAAAGCACCTTCTTACTGTGACTTTCTTAGAGGAAATAATAGAATTGATTTACATTCCCATGAGCTTGTATTTCTGAATGACAGAGTTGACCCACAAACTAGCGAGGCTAATCCCATTTTAGATAACTCTGAGCTAAGCATTATTTCCATTTTCATTGTTCTGTTTCTGTTACCGGGTAGCAATGGTCAAAAACAAGAGGACCAGAGTATTGTAAGTTTTATTTTACTAGATCCACTTTTATGCTTAACTACTTTTGTGGTTTATATCGTATTTCTCAGTCGATGGTTAATTTTAATTGTGAACTTTAAAATATTTTCAGTATTTGTAATTTGAACTAAATGCTCATTCTAAGAGCCCAATTTATTTTTTTAAACATGAGTACTTGAGAGTTGATTATCCCTGAGAGGATTCTTATGTTGTCAATGAATAATGTGTCAGTGCCCTTTATTAAGAAAAGAGATGACATGGACATCAAGTTTAGTTAGATCTGCTTGACATAGCTCCTGCTCTAAGCCACTGAACTCAGCCATCTCCTGTGGTCATTCTAAATGATCCCACCTGAAACAGCACTGTCTAGTAGAAATAGGGTGAAATCCACATAATCATATTTTTAAAAGAGAAAACTAACAGACTTAATGAATTCTGATATTTTTTCAATTCCTGTGTGTTCTAAACAGTATCATTTTAATGTTTAACTATTAGAAATATTATTGAGTTCATGCTTTCAGACTAAATCTTTTACATTTGATGTGCCATTCACTTACCCCACCTCTCACGTAAGGCTAACCATATTTTAGGTACTCTACTGCAAGCACCTTCCCCACCCCACCCCCAATGCCCTGCCCCGTTGCGGCCCAGCTAGAGCATCTGCTGCACACTGACCTGTTCTCTGACCTGAGCGGGTGGACGTGGCGAACCAGGTACTTTGTACTGCCACCCAAGTCCAAGGAAGTGCAGGAAGTGCATGGGTGGAACTAGACCACTGGCCTTGAAGGTCGCACGAGACCAATATCTGAAACGGGATTTGATTTTTGGAACTAAAAGGAGGCCTTACAGTGTTTGTAGGAGCTCCTACATTGAAACAGGTTTGGAAGCAGGAATGGCATCTATTTCCTAAACCACATGCCTGTGGAAACTCTGTGAACTTGAAATGATAATAGTTCTAGAAAGACTTGGGTCTTTTGTTCATTGGTTTGCTAAGAGTCATGCTCAACTGGACAACAGTCAGCAACAACATAGCCACAAATGGCCAGTGCCAGTGTACTGCACTAGTTAGACTTTTTAAAAAATTTATGTTTTTTTAATTTTTTTTTTTAATTTAGACCTTTTTAATGGCCTGGACTTTTGTAGAAATGTGAATCTTTGTCCAGGCTGGACAGTCTGAAGAGAGTTTGATTTGGTCAGAATACCTGAGAATGCTTAAGAACAAACTTTAAAGATCAAATATATCTAAAATTTTGGGCTCACATGGCAGTTAGCGTGATAGCTTTCCACAGCCAAAAACCTCATGAAGTATCATCCAAATATATTTGGCCTCTTTCATGACCATCTCACTGGACTTTGAAGCTACTCTATTATGATTCAGTACAGCATATTTACAGTGTGTGAGAGAGTGATAAAGAACATATTTCCATATCTGCATTCTTAATTACTGTTGGCTGTGCTTGAAACTTAAAATCCAAAAAATTGGAAAAAAATGAACCAAATTAGCATACACTATTTATGCATGAGCAGAGTGGGCATCTCTAATGACTAAAGAGAATATAATAGAATATTTAAATTCAGAGCATGGCAAAATCATTCTGTGAATGTTTGGATAAAATAGTTGTTGATATTTGCTATTGAAGCAGAATATTAAAAGAACTTCATTCTAAATCATGCCGTACCTCCTTCTGTGCCAAAACTATATTCTAGACAACAACAACTCAAAGGATTAGATGAGAAGACTAAAGGAAGTGAGTTTATGTTAATGATGGTGAAATAGTTGGGAAGAAAATACTGAGAACGGTGACACAGTGTGAGGAATGTAATCGGTGTCACTAAATTTTGTTTGTAAAAATTGTTGGGTTGGCATACATTTGTATTTGTTCTCACATACACACAGCAATATTATCAAACTTGCATTCACATTATAGAATTATACTTACTATGAATCCTATTATCAAAAGGATAAGAAAATGAAGTAAATGTCCAATGAGGAGAGTATAAAAAAACCCACATTTGGTGTTAGAGAAGACCTAGGGTTTAGAGGCAGTGGGTGAGGGTGTCCTGGAAATTGGCTGATGCTATGAGTTCCTTTGGCGGTCAAATGATCGAGTACCCAACCATCTCCACTGACTGCTTTGACTGAGCCTGAAGGCTCATGCTTACTTCCTGTCCCAGTGCCACAGGGATCACATGAAAGGATTAAGGTCCTCTGCCTTGAAATGAAGATTGGAATGCAGCTTGAAGGTTTACTTACACTGTTTACCTATCACTGAAGGGATGTTGTTAACAAATGCAAAATACGTATTTTGGGAGAAAAAAATTATATCAATTGAAATTGATACTCCTACCCAGATACCTTTAATTGATGAAGCATCAGACGAAAAGGAAGAGGTGGTTGTGACTCTTTTTTACCAGCTGGTCATTGCCAAGGATGAGTTATGTTTTTGTTGCTGGGTAATAATGGATAAGTCTTATTTACAGGAGACTTCAGATTGGTAAAAGGGGAAGTTACCAGAATGGAGCTACTACATTCTGGTGTCAATGTAAAAGTTATCCAAAATAGAGAGCTCTGGTGGCCTAGTGGCAAGAAGCTGAACTGCTATCCCAGAGGTTTGTGGTTCAAATCCAGATGCTGTGTTGGAGAAGGAGGGTCAATCTCCTCCTGTACCAGTCAGATCCGATTTGATGATACACCCCCCCCAATAAAAAATTTAAAAAATAAATAAAAACGGTAAAAAATTTTAAAAAGATAACCAAAGTGTTTATTTAGATACAAAACATTATCAAATTCTAAGTTGGAAGAATGTATAAATGAAATCCTAGAGCTGGTTAGAAGTTGAATTACTGAGTCCTTACCATGTGGTGTGGCTGAACTGCAAAGCAGATTATGGTTATGAATACTTCTTCACCAACCTTAGTGAACACTTTGGAATCCAGATTCATGTGGATAAACTGGACATGTTTATAAACATGCTCGACATCTACCAGCATCTCACAACAGAGCGAGGCACACAGATCACCTGCCACCATCTAAAAGCAGAGGAATATTTTAAGTGGAACAAATTACTTTGTGGAATGGCTTCTAAAAATAGAACTCCACTACACACAAAAAGCATTAAGCCATCTACTATGTGATTTGGAGAAAGAACCAGAAAAAAACAAATGTAGTTGCAAGGACTGGAGGGAGTTCATACAGAGCTTCTTTTTCTTTTCATTCCTCTTAAATAGAGGTTAAAGATTTATTGTGATTTATCTGTCCTGTGAAAGCATACCCAAATGTTATTGTGAAAGGTGCAACTGTAGATAAATTTATAGATATTTTGAATCCTTTATGCTGAGTTGTGGTGCTGGAGAAGAGTATTGAGAATACCATGGACTGCTAGGAAAACAAAACAGATTTGTCCTGGAAAGGGTTAAACCGGGTGGCTCCTTGGAGGCAAGGA
>NW_006399907.1:5602432-5612905 GCF_000299155.1 Elephantulus edwardii | reverse complement strand
GAATGGTATATGCCAGGGTTGTGTCCTATCTTCATACTTTTTCAATCTTTATGCAGAACAGATTATCTAGGAGGCTGGGCTCTAGGAGGAGAAATGTGGCATTGGGATTGGAAGAAGACTCATCAACAATCTGCGTTATGCAGATGACACAACCCTGCTTTCTGAAACTGAGGAGGACCTGAAGTGCTTACTGCTAAAGTTCAGGGACTGCAGCCTTCAGTATGGATTGAGGCTCGGTATGAAAAAAAACAAAGATTTTCACCAGTGGGCCAATTGGCAGCATCAGGATGGATGGTGAAGAGATTGAGATTGTTCACAGCTTTTGTTTGCTTGCTTGGCTCCACAATCAACACTCTTGACACCAGCAGCCAGGAAATTAAAAGATATATTGTGATAGGAAAGTCTGCAGTTAGAGACATCTCTTAAGTACTGAAAAGCAACAATGTCAGTCTGGAGACTAAGGTGCGCCTGATACACGCCATGGTCTTTGCAATCACTTGCTATTCATCAGAGAGCTGGACAATGACTAGGGATAATAGAAGGAAAATTGTTGATTTTGAGCTGTGGTGTTGGAGAAAAGTCTTAAATACACCATGGACTTCTCAGAGAATGAACAAGTTTGTCCTGGAGAGGGTGAAGCCAGGCTCCTCCTTGGAGACAAGGATTCTGAAGCTTCATCTGACATACTTTGGACATGTTGCAAGGAGGGACCAGTCCTTGGAGAGGGACATCAAGCTTGGGTGGGTGGAGGTACAGTGTAGTAGAGGAAGACCCTCTATGAGATGGATTGATTCAGTGGGTGGGTTAATGGGGGTTGGTGTGTCAGAGACAATGAAATTGGCACAGGATAGAGCAGGGTTTAACGCTCTTGTACATAGGGTCGCTATGAGTCACAGGCTACTTGACGGCATATAACAACTACATTTTACTTTAGATTTTAATGAAAGTTTATAAAGAAGTTGAATTTTCATCCATTCATTCATTGTTCCACATTTTCCTCCCTACCCACTCACCCCAGTTCAATTTTGTCTTTGGAAAAAAAAAAGAAAATCTTTCATTGTTGAACAATTTCCTCCCTGAACCCTCCCCTTAGTCCACTTTGCTATGCAGCTCTTATTTTATTCTGAACTGTTGTCATGCAGATAATAGCTAATCATATACTGCTTTTAAACATTTCTCTCCCTCATCTGTTTTAATGCAGTGTACGTTATTTATCCCCTCTTTTCTTCATTTCCTCCCAACCCCCATGTCAACCCTATTTTATAAGAGTGGCATTTTGCAGTACTTGTCCTTTTGTGACTGAGATATTTCACTCAGCATAATTTTTTCCAGGGTCACCCATTTAATATTTCATGAGTTCCTTGTTTTTCAGTACTTTATAGTATTCCATGGTGTGAATATACCACCGCTTCTCTATCCTGTCATTTTTTGATGGGAAGTTGGGTTGTTTCCATCTCTTTGCTATTGTGAACAATGCAGCAATAAACATAGGTGTGCATATATCTGTTTGGGTGGCAGTTCTGATTTCTTTAGGGTATATTCTCAGTAGTGGAATTGCTGGGTCAAATGGTTTTTTCTATTTCTAGCTTTTTGAGAAAGCACCATACTGCCTTCCAGAGTGGTTGCACCATTTTACATTCCCACCAACAGTGAATGAAAACAAACACATGAAGAAATGTTAAAAATCCCTAGCTCTAAGAGAGATGCAAATCAAAACAACTATGGGATATCATCTCAATCCAGTAACAATAGCAGAATTCAACAGAGCAGCAAACAGCAAGTGCTGGCGAGGTTGTGGAGAAACTGGAACATTTACTCACTAATTAAAACCTCATAGGGTCTCTTTGATGACCCTCTCCTAATACCTTAAAGGGACAGGTCCCAAACCAACACTCTTCACTCTAAAGTCTTTGTAATGACTGCAGTATCAAACAATCAGCCTGAAAAAATTATGCAAAGCACAGTGTACTTCAAAGAAGAGACCTCTCTTGGGGGTAAACTTTGTAGATTATCAAGAATCCAACAGTGAAAGTGAAGAAGAACCAGACATCCCAACTCCATTGCAAGGCCGTATGGATTCTGTAACACTACCAGCGAAAGCCTGATGTGGAATATGCCACAATGGGAAATATTTTTTAAACGAAGTGATGAAATCACAAATGATGGCCTGGAAAACTTCCCTTCCTCCAAAGAGGCTGGGAGATCTCAGTCACCCAAGCTTTTCAGTGACTTTAATGGTTATCAACCCACATCTCCTCGCAGAATTCATCTCAGTCAACACAATATCAGAACAAGAAAGTCAAGGCTGGGACAGCCAGTCAGATACAATTTTGGTTTTGTGCAAGAGAGAAACTGTACTGATAATACTTCCATAAACAAAGGTAGTTACCAACCTAGATTCAAAGAGAATATTCTTGTCTCCTAGCAAGAACAAAATGGGTTTTGTTCAAAGAGTTCTTACTCTGATTTAAACAACAGAGTTCCTGATGTTGGAGTTCTATCTGCTGTAGTAGTAGGAAGTACACTGCAGAGGAGAAACGGTTAGTAAATTCTATCACAAAGCCAGGTTCTCAGAGCTCCTTTGATTTTAAAATGCCCTCATTCCAGATGCTGAGCTACCCACACAAGAACATTTACAGTGTTTAGATGAGAAGTTGGCAACAGGTGAGAGTGTAATAGTTGTGGGGCTGTGGGACAGTGGAAGCTCACTCCTAGATATTTAAGAATTAAAATTACATTATTCTGGGGCAACTACTTTTTTTAAAAAAATCTACACAGACAGTGAATAGTTAAAATTGTAATAGATAACATAAGATAGAATAGTTAAAATTGTTCAAATGAATGTAACCTGAGAAGGCAGAAAGGGGAAATAGGAACAGAAACCAGAGGGAACAAATAAAAACCAAGTGGTAGAACCAGTAGTTACATTCAATGACAATTGTTTGAACATACCAATGAAAAGAAACATTGTCAGTATTCACACCAAAAATCCCTGAGCAATATGCTATCATTAGAAATTTACTGTAGATGTAAATGTTTTTGTTGTTGTTGTTGTTGATGATGATTACGGGAACACGACTCATAGGGACACTATGAACAAAAGACCTGAAGCCTTTTTTTTTATAATGTTCAAAGTTCATAGAGTTTCCCAAGGTATGTTGCTCAGGAAGAGGATGCCACTCTTGCTTCCAATCAGATGTAAATAGGTAAAAATAAAAAGATGGAATAAGGTACGCCCTATGCATATGACAGTTAAAAGGGGTGGAGATCAGCATCTTATTTATTTCAAAAGATGTCACATCGCTTAAGAACTATGTTGTGACTTCAGTTGTAAAATTAATACTGGAAAAATTAGCACCTAACTGAAAATTTGTAAGAACGAAATGGGTAATATATGTGTTCTTTTGAGTTGTTCAGCTTCCTTAAAATCTACTGGTATGACGTTATGGTCTTGTATTTTTTTTTTGTATGAGAACTTAATAAATTTTATTAGTAAATACTAAAAAAGAAAAGAAAAGAAAATCAACCCAAATTTGATAATGGAATGGATGAAAATGTTCTTGATCCTTTGAAAAACTAATTTCTGGAAAATAAAAAATGTAAATGAGACCAATTACACAATCTTCTATTTGTAGAAGGTAAATTATAGGTAGGTTTCCTTTTCTTCACTCAATCAACGAAGCCTGAAGCAAATCTAAGATGCTAGCCCGGGAAAAAGCAAAGCTTTTTAAAGATCCACATTACCACATCATGATGTCAACATTTGGTTAGCAACTCTTCATTTCTTTTTGAGTGAAATTCTTTTCCCCATTTCCTCACTCCTATGGAAACGTGTGTTTCCACATTACCTTTAGCCTTACTTCTTTCCAGTCTTGAGCCTCTTTCATTTTTCTCTACTCTTGTGTTTTCTCAACTAATACCTTTCTCTCCATTTGCTACCTTTTGAAACCTCTTCCAACATCTCTTAACATCGTACTCATTCTCTTCACTTCCATATCACCATCCAGTAAACATTCCTCCATCCCAGGAAATTAGTGATCAGGTCCATGGAACAGAGCACATCTTGGTGCTCTATTTCATGCTGCTTTTAGTCAGAACAACAGTATTTTGTTCATCTAGTCCTTTGTCTTCTTCATGCCAGGACTGCCCCAGTTTATGCTCTACCTTGAATATACCTTGTACACTTACCACCATAACTGTACTACTTAATTTTCAGTAGTATCTTTTCATCCTCAAGTCTCTGAATTCTGAAATTTCCCTCTTTGACTTTATTTTTTACCTCTGTCCCCTTTAAAACCTTGATAGGCCAGACTTTCTGTGATCGTAAAAATGACTATATTTCTCCACTTACTCCCTCATTTTTTCTGGTCTTAGGCTCTTTGCAGTTTTTAGACTTTCCATTTACCTTAATTTTGTATGTTCTTAATTTATAATTATATCTCTAATTTATCTCAGCTATTTCAGAAATGCCTGTGACATCAGTTCAGACTGTTTCACACCTTAACTCTATTTACCTGACCTGATGTCAGCCCAACATATTCTCATTGCTTGAGTTTTTCTTGCCTTAGAAGGTTTTCAGCTTCTTTTTCATTGCTGTCAGCAAAGGAGACTTTTCAATTTTTTTTTCCTAAATAGCCAACCTCCCAAATTAACTATGAATAAAATTTATTATATACATTTACAAATTCTCTTCTTTCCTTATTGAGAATGTATACTCTAGACCCTATCCAGCCTATCAAAGCTAAAGGAGAAAAGCACAGATCTGAGCTTCCTGGGACCCTTAAAACTCTGGAGACAGTATCTTGAAAAATTTGCCTTCGGAGGTTATAGTTCTTGGAAATTCATCCCTTGTGATCTGATTGTCATATCTCTTAAATATTTTCTATTATCCTGGCATTTGCATTCTTTGTTCCTCTCTTAGTGTCCCTGTACACACTCAGAAGATGATGGTAACTGTTAATTTTTCTGAGAAGATCAGAGTAATTGAAATGAGTTATTGCAGCTTCTGTCTTCTTTCTTTAAAAGTCCTGTATTTTCACAGGCTCCCTCTTCTTTTATTTTTCTGTGAAATTAATCATTTTCTCATCTCCTATATAAAGCTAGTCCTTCTACCTATGGTGGTCTTTTTTAGTCGATGTATGATTGACATGAAGTAAAATGAACAAATCTTAAATGTTTAGTATTGTGTTGCTATCCAGTGCATAGTGATCCTCCATTGGGCTTCTGAGGGTGTAAATCTTAACAGGAAGAGTCTGCCCATATTTGTTTCTCAGATTCAAATTGCTAGATTCAAACTGCTGGCCTTTTTGTTAGCATAACATGTAATGCATCAGAACTCCTTAAGTGTTAGTATCACTCACTAACTAAATCACTCATTGTTGTCAAATCAGAACTGATTTATAGATAATCCCTCCAGCAGATTTTCAGCAGTTTAAATCAAATGGGAGGATATTGCCAGTGTTTTTACCACAGAGCAGCTGATTGAACTAGCTTCCTTCGGGTTGACAGCACAACTCCTTACCCACAAGGCCACATAGAATAGTGAGTTTTAATGCTTTTATACGTTTAAAACAACTCCAGAACATTTTCATCACCCCAAAAAGTACCCGTGTCCTTTTCTGGAAAATTCTCCCTGCCAGTAAGGCAATATCTATTCTCCATAAATTAATTTAGTCTTTTCTGGAACTTCACATGAGACATCTCTCAATATGTATTTGTTTTTGTTTTTGGGGTGTTTGTTTGTTTGTTTGTTTGTTTGTTTTGTTTTATCATTAGTGTGTGTGTGTGCCATCAAATCAGATCTGACTGGTACAGGAGGAGATTGTCCCTCCTTCCCCGGCAGAGCATCTGGTGGATTTGAACTGTGTGCCTCTGGGATTGCAGTACAGCTTCTTGCCACTAGGCCACCAGAGCTCCCCTAATATGTATTTGTTTTGATGTCTGTCGTATCAAGGGTTTATTGTACAGAATGGCCATTAACTTTGATTTTGTCACGTGCATGGGAGAGAATCATACATACAGTATGTGTTAGGCTATCCACAAGGGAATTGGCTGGTCTTGCCATCCCACTAGGTATAAACTGAGTGAATTCGGTAGCCAAAGTTGGGAATCTCAACAACCACCAAAAAAGAAGCAGCAGAGCCTGTCCTTCAGGGCCAGGAATTTCTGCACCACTCAGACTGGACCCTACAGGAACTATAGCTGCAGCCTCAGTAGAGAACCAGAGAGCTAACTGAGATGAAGCGAGAGTTCTTTACCCGAGCTTACTGGAGGACTAAGAGCCGTAACACACAGACTAAGGAACTTTTTGACACTGACCTAAACCATAAAGCTGAAGATTAAAGGGCCTTCAGCCATGCTTGAGAAACTGTCTGGATTGAGGGATTATTATATCCTGAGTTATAGCCTATTAATTTCCCTAATAAACCCAATGGCTATGAGGATGGTAATGTGAAGTCTGTGTTGCTATTGCAGTGGATTTCAGACCCAGTATATCAATAGGATTGGTGCTGGAATTTTTAGCAGTATGTTGCAAAAGGAGCAGTTGCAATGTAGGGATGGCCGAGTGTGACTTCTACCTGCTTTCTTTCTCTCTATAAGTTAGGGGCATTTGGGAAATTCATTGAGTCATCATTCACATTTAGGGTCGAAAGTTCTTGGCATTCAAATGGTATTATCCTGCTCTGCCATTTTCCTCCTCAATTTTTTTACTCTCCACACTGAGTTGGCCAGCTAAAATGATCCCTTGACAAGATCTGAGGAAGACAAACTCACCAAAGAACATTTGAGAGAACGGTACAGATTTTTAAAGTGAGATCGACTTTAATTCATTTAAAATAAGATCTCATGTGCATGCTTATCATCTTATGGTTCAGTGTCTTTACAAAACTGAATTCTCCAGTGAGTGATGAGAATGCTTACCTACTTTTCTAAAATGTGAGAGTTCTTTGTATCTGAAAAGATTACTAATTATTAAAAAATTTTTATTAGTATCTCTCTCTTCTCCACAACTCCACTGTTTCATGCTGTGATTTTCAGTGATTTGAGCAT
This sequence comes from Elephantulus edwardii, assembly GCF_000299155.1. NCBI lineage: Eukaryota > Metazoa > Chordata > Mammalia > Macroscelidea > Macroscelididae > Elephantulus > Elephantulus edwardii. Next base: position 5,605,855 of record NW_006399907.1, on the reverse strand, counting down.
CTGTGGGTTGTTTTACATCCATAGTGTGGTTTACAAGGAAAATACCCTTTTTCCCCAGTCCTTTCTTTTGCCACAGTGACTGCAGTAAACACTGCCGAGACTGGAAGACAAATCTGCACAGGAAGCACTGTGGGTGAGAGCAAGCTTTAAGGAACCCTCTGGTTTTGTTTACATTCTCAGGGAGGAATTGGAATGTCATCATTTTCTTTCATGGCATAAATATTTTTATCTGAAATTAGCTACACAGGCCAGACTGCTTTTTCACATACAGGAATTTTCAGTGATCACTGCTGCTGGTGAAATCTTAGCTCTCACAGCCTTTGCAGCTTCATTTGAAAGCTGGGCCTCCTAAATATCCACAATGGGTGATGAGTTGGAACTTTTCTTTATAAAAGATGTAGGTTGGAGACGGAATGATTCTGTTAACTGTTTCAGCAGCTATGGGAAGTATAGCACCCGCCTACATTTTCTTCCTCTGAACTTTGTGAGGTGGTTGCTTTCTTGTCTATTGACATGCACTGTTAGGAGTGGACCTACATAACTGTTTGAAATGTAGTATGCAGATGTGTGGCCAAGTTACAGTTTTTACAGCACATTGTACAAAAGGATACACCCTGGATGTGTAAGTTTAAAAAAAAAGAAAGAAAGAAAGAAACCTTTGTCTGTTTTGGTTTTTTAACTGGGAAATAAGCTCTGTGTGAAAATAGTACTGAGCCCCTGTTCATTATTTAGGAGTTCCTTTATTGCAGAGATTCTGTATTCGAGTGAATACATAATTTTCAGGTGTCTTAAATAATACTTAACCACTCAAGGGATCTAGAAGATCCTATGGAGTCCAGAAGGACATATGTTTATCCTAAATAATTTTAACCCCAGAGTCTGGATCTACCATAATCTTGTAGGAAGATTATATGTATTCTCATGTTGTCCCACAGAATATGTATCAAAAATCTATATTCCATAACAAATTTCTGATATACTGCTTGATTTAATATACCTTGCATTAATAAAAATGCATGACATCAATAAAAAATGCCAAATAAAAAGGAATTGGGTCATGAACAAGGACAGAAGAAAAATGGATACTCATTGGAAATTTCTTCTTGCATATATTATCTTAATTTAGAATACTAGTCATGAAACTCCTGTGTAGCTCATCTTTTTTATTTTAAACCCAGCAGGATCAACCTTAACTAGACATAGAAGCTATATATTATTTGTTAGAGGTGATCAAAAGATGTTCAAATCCAAAAGTGCCAGATGTAGGCCAGGAGGAGATACATGAAAGACAGAAAGAAAATTGTATGTTCCCTCTGGGCACACCTGCCTGAGGCCTTCAGAGTCCGCCCCAGGAAGGATCATGGGAGGTGAAACTTGTCAGCAAAGCTCTCTTCTCGGCTGGCTACTGTCTTAGTTTCTTAGGGCTTCTCTCACAGAAACACCTCAAGTGGACAGTGTCTTAGTTAACTAACACTCCTGTAACAGAGATACCATAAGTGATATTGCCTTTAATAAAAAAAATTTATGCTCCTACAGTTTGTTATTGTTAGGTACCATTGAATCAAATAAACTACTACTTATAACAGCCCAATAATAATACATTGAATCCTTGCCCCATCCTGTGCCCTACTCAAATCCTCTTCCATGTTCAGAGTCATAATTGCAGTCACTTTATCAGTCTTATTGAGGATATTCCTTTCTTTCACTAGCCCTCTACTTGTCTAAGCATTGTGTCTTTTCTCAAGGACTGATGTCTTCTAACAACATGCCCAAATTAATGTGAGATGAAGTTTCACCATCCTTATCTCTAAAGAGCACCCAGAGTATACTTTCTCTAACACGGATTTATTTATTATTTTGGCAGTCCATGGGCTATTAGTATTCTCCACCAGTGCCACATTTAAAGACATCAGTTCTTTGGTGTTCCTCATTCATTGTCCACCTTCCAAATGCATATGAAGCAACTGAAAATACCAAAGCTTGAATCATCTGGAGTTGGATCTTCACACTGACACCATTGCTCTTTAACAGCATAAATAGATTTCTCCAGTGGGTTGGTTTTTGGTTTGTTTTCGGGGGTTTTTTTGGTGGTTTTTTTGTTTGGTTTGTTGTTGTTGTTGTTGTTGTTGTTTTTCTGGACTGCTGTTTCCATGGGTGCTGATTGCGGATCCAAGTAAAATGAAATCTTTGGCAACTTCAAAGTGGCAAGGATTTTCATTTCCTTGATACTGAAGTGTAACCCATATTTCAACCTATAGTCTGTAATCTTCTGCAGTAAATGCTTCTTCAGGTGATTTTACACTTTCTGCAAGGAAGATGTGTCATCTGCATAACTCAGGGTGGTGAGGCATCTTCCTCAAATTCTGATGCCACTCATACATTATTATGTATTATCTTACAATTTTGGAGGCTTGGACTCTTTATAAGATGCCACTCAAAAAAGGTTCGGCTTCAAGTCCACTGTGTGCTGATACATGTGACCTCTACATGTGAAAAGAACAGCAGTAACTGATACCCTAATGACTTTTCCAAGTACTTTCTTTATGTCTTAGAAACTTACTCACTAAGCATGACCAGAGAGGACACCTATTTCCAAGTGCAGTCATTGGGACATCCACCTAATTTTGGAGTTGTTGTTGTTGTTATTGTTGTTATGTAGCATTGAGTCAACAAAAACTCATAACAACCTTATGCACAATAGCTCTGAACCCTGCTCTATCCTGAGCCAATCTTACTGTCTCTGACACACCTACCCATATTACCCCAGTTATTGTGTCAGTCTATCTCATCTGGGGTCTTCTTCTGTGCTGTTGACCATTCTAAGCATCATATCCTTTTCCATAGACTGGCCTCTTCTGGCTACATGCCCAAAATATGTGAGACAGAGCTTCAAAATCCTTGCCTCCGAGGAGCAACTTGGTTTCACCCTCTTCAAGAAAGACAGATATGTTCATTACTATTCTCCAGCATGACAGTTCAAAGGCATCAATTATTCTTCTGTCCTCCCTGGTTTATTGCCCAGCTCTCGGATCCATAGCAAGTAATTATAAAGACCATGACCTGGATCAGGTGCACCTTAGTCTCTCGATGAACACCATTGCCCTTCAGCACTCTGGAGCGGTTCCTGACAGCAGATTTTCCTAATGCAATTAATCTTTTGATTTCCTGATGGCTGGTGCCAAGAGTGTTAATTGTGGAACCAAGCAAGCTGAAATTGTTAACAATCTCAATCTCATCTCTATCCATCATGATGTTGCCAGTGTGCCTAGTGATGAGAATCTTTGCTTTCTTGATGTTGAGCTTCAATCCATACTGCAAACTACAGTCGTTGGCCCTCTGCAGCAAATGCTTCAGGCTGTCCTCAGTTTCAGCAAGCAGGGTTGTGCCATGTGCATATCACAGATTGTTGATAGATCTTCCACC
>NW_006399907.1:5590433-5599432 GCF_000299155.1 Elephantulus edwardii | reverse complement strand
CCGTTTGCACTCTTCCTGGATGATACCCTTGACATCCTCCCACAACTCATCTGGTCTTTGCTCATAGTTAACTTGGCAGAGTACTCTTATTATATTGTAAGGACTTACCTATTGAGCATGATAGTGGTGGTTGTTGTCATTACCAGCAGGTCAGAACAGGCTCACAGTTGACTCCCCAGCAGATTTTGAGAGATTGTAAATTGCAGAGAAGATTACCCATCTTTTTTCTTACGGTCAGATGGTAGACTCAAACCACCTACCTTGGGTTGGCAGCACAGCTCTTTGCCACTAAGCACCAGACTTTCCTCAGCCTGTGAGTAGAAAAGGGAAGATCATGCTCTTCTTGATATTGTTAACTGCCCTGAAGGCAGCCCCATGAGTTACAGAGTAGAACTGCTCTGTAGAGTTGGCTGCGATCAGTATAGACCCTGTTTACCAAGTCTTACTTCCACAAAATCTCTGGCAATGTTTATCCTGTCGGCCTGCTTGCGTTGTCCAGGCTTCTGCTCTTCTTTGACAGAACAGTCTGGTAGAGGACACTGCACTGTGGAGCTGCCTCTTCTGGAACCGGTGTCTGTGTTGTCACATCACACTGCACCACTGGCCAGTCTTCCGTGTTCTCTTGGAGGATCTGGGAGCCAGCTGAGTTTAGTGAGCTTGAATTTTAGCTCTGCCAATAATACTGTGTGACTGTGGAGAAATTATTCTGTCTTGAAATGCCCTCAGTTGCTCATTTATAAAATAGAAATAATCTTAGCAACAAACTCCTTCCTGAGTGATAAGGTAATTCACGTAGTTAGTTATTAAGCAAAATAGTCTTGGTGGCACAGTGGTTAAATGCTAGATTATCAGCCAAAAGATTGACAGTTTGAACCTGCCAGCTGCTCCCTGAGAGAAAGATGAGACAGTCTGCTTTTTAAAGATTTACAGCCTCAGAAAGCCTTATACAGGCTTTCTACTCTATCCTGCAGAACTGCTTTAAATCAGAATCTATTCCATGGCTGTGGATATTAAGCATTGAACCTGACACTCAAAAAAGATGAAATAAATTCCAGCTATTATTAGTTATTATTAGCCTAGGGACTTACTCTTCTCTTGCTTCCAATTTGAAACTCAGCTTCTAAGACTTCTTGATATAAAGTTATTATTGAATCAGACAAGAGTAATGCATGTTCTTCCCCTGCAATTGAACAGCCTTGGGAAATCTTCAACCTCCTTGAGACTCAGTTTCCTCCTGTTTAAATTATGGAGTGAAGCCAGGTGCTCCTTAGGAGCTGCTGAATGTGTGATTATAACTTTGACTCCATGTTTCAAATCTCTGAAGTCTTTTCAAAGGCAATATTTGCACTGGAACAGCTTCTTCCCTTTGCTGAGAAATCGGGTAGAGTGGCTACTGATGGAAATTCCATGTTGAAATCTGACTGGAGTGCTAGGGAGCTAAGGCTTACTCCATCCTCCTGGGTTTCTGACACGCTGCCAAGCACTTTGCCCATGCTAGTTTACTCCACCTTGACATCAACCTGAGAAGGTAGAGATTATCATGTACATTTCAAAGACTCAGCCACTGAGGCTCATAGGACAGCTAACTTGTATTTTGCATCCTAAGCCTAAAACCAGGGATGTACATTCAACTGCATCATCAAAATGACCTCTTATCTATGAAGTAAAGAAAAAGTGGCTAAATCTGGAAGTTCTTAGCTACCTTCTCCTTCGGTGTTTTACTACCATCCTGGGAGCAATGTGTGATGCTTGCTTCCTGTATGAGGAGCAGTAGTAACAAGGGAAAGACTGAATCAGACTTTTAGCCACTTCTTAAAGGGGAATGTTCCCCATCAGTAATATCCATAGTATTAAACAAATAGCTGCATGGTCAGACATGCCACCTTCACATTCTTGCACATTTTTCTACCAATCATTGGGCCCAATGTTTGCTGCCAATTGACTTAAGAGTTTACTACAGTTGTGGGGTTTCTTAGGGAAATAAGTTGGAGAGTAGGGGAGGCACAGAATATCACATAATGCAAGTCCAGATGTAGTCCAGCAGTCCCAATCCAGATTAACACAGTACAATACCTAAATTAATGAAATCCAGGTTTAGTGCAGCAAGAAGCCCCAGGTTTCCTCAATCATCCAGTAAACTTTATCTCAGAGCAGTTACAAGTCAAGTTTCATTCTATTATCCAGAGAACAAAACATTTAACTGTGGCTCCATCTCCAGCGTTCCTCTGGTTACACCTTGCCACAGTCGCTTCACCCACTGTCTACCACTGTCTCTCACAGTGTCTCCCCCTACAGTGTAGAAAGTGCTCTGTCTTTTATTGGTCCTACAGTTGTTGATTTGCAAGACCGTATGTCTGCAGTTAAGATATCTGGAGACCATGCCTAACAACACAGGCGAATACAATTAGCAATAATGTAATTTTCAAGGAGTCTGACACCCCACTTTCAAATCACAGAAGGGCTAAGCATAAGTATATGCAGGATCTTTTTTATAATTTTCTACTGGTTTATTTACAAAATATGAATACATTGTTTTCAAGAACAAATTCTTTCCATTTCCCTCACACATCCTTATCCCTCAGTATTCAGGATCTTTGGTGGAATATTGGCATACAACAAGTTTCCCACAAGTCCACCTTCAGACTTTGGTACAGTGTCTCCACATATGCAGGAAGAACGTCATAGGTGAGTAAGTGTCCCAAGTCAGGGCTCAAAGCAATGAGCTCTCTGAGATAATTGACATAAAGATAGAATCTAAAGAATAAAGGAGGAAGCTTTCAGGACTGACAGTTACTCAGGATCAGCTCCGCTCCAACTCCTGTGTGAAACCTTGACGTCAATTTTATCTCCATTTTTGCTATTCTATAACTGGTGGAGATGGCACAGAATAAGACAAAGTTCAGATCCTTTGTCTATAGTGTCACTATGAGTCATACTTAACTCCATAGCACCTAACAACAATGTAACTAGTGACTGTTAATCCAAATTAACTGCTAACCCAGAGACCACACCTCTCTGGTGGTTTGAACCCACCAGCACCTCTGAGAGAAAGGGATTGACATTTTCCTTCCGTGCAAGTTACACCTTCAGTGCCCCAATAGAAAGGCAGCTGTGCCCCAATAGAAAGGCAGCTGTGGGTCAATTCTGACTTAATGACAGAGAGTTATAATTAGACAAGGTAAGAACTTCCTGTCTTTTCCTTTGCTATGGGGCATTTTTAGCTTGAGTAAGATCTAGGGAAGGGGCTCTCTTAATGTTCACTATCTGTCACTTTCTGTCAGTTTGTTGTCCTGTGATGGCTTACATGTTGCAGTGATGCTGGAAACTGTGCAACCAGCTTTTCCAGTAGCACAGTCACCCATGGTAAACTGGATTCAATAGAGCTTTCAGACTAAGACAAACTAGGAAGAAAGGACTAACCTTCTACTTAGAAAATTAGCCCAAGAAAACCATATAAATCACAGCTTAATAGTGCTGGAAGAGGAGACACCTCTGGTAAAAGGCGTTACACAGCAGCCACAATAGTGAACTCAAGCATGCCAGTGATCATTGCAAAATACAAGGCAAGATTGTATGCTGTTGTACATAGTGTCCCATGAGTCATTCTACTCACCAGCAACTCACAATAATGCAAACTATCATCATTCACTCAGTGCCATCAAATTGATTCTGACTATGACCCACCCTCCATTGAAATGCCAGAACTGTAAATCATAAGGGGAGGCTGCCCATCTTTTCCCTACAGAGCAGCTGTTGGATTCAAACCAACAGAGATGCAGTCTTTTGGTTAGCAGAACACGCCATGAACTATGCCACCAGAGCTTCCAGTGTTAACCATAGTGAATATAGTTTGAATTAAGAAAAAAAGTTCTTTTTCACTACAATGAGAGATAGTGAAGAGATTGAAATTATTAACAGCATCACCCTGGCTCTACAATCAACACTTTTGCTACCAGCAGCCAGGAAATCAAAACATAAATTGCACTGGGAAAATCTGCTGTCAGGGACCTCTCCAGAGTACTGAAGAGCAATGATGTCAGTCTAGAGATTAAGGTGCACATGATGCAGGCCTTGGCCTTTACAATTATTTGTGGTATGTCAGAAAGCTGGACAATGACTAAGGATGATAGAAAGAGAATTGATGTCTTTGAGCTGTGGTTATGGAGATGCGTGTTGAATATACCATAGACTATTAAGAGAACAAACAGGTCTGCCCTGGAGAGGGTGAAACCATGCTGCTTCTTGGAAGCAAAGATTTTGAAGCTCTGTCCGACATACTTTCGGCATGTTTCAGGGAGGGACTAGGTCTTAGAGAAGGATATCATGCTTGGGAGGATGGAGGGACAGCACGAGAGAGGAAGACCCTAGGTAAGATGGATTGACTCAGTTACTGGGATAATGACGGTAGGTGTGTTGTAGATGGAGAAATTGGCTCAAGATAGAGCAGGATTCAGAGCTGTTGTACATAGAGCCACTATGAGTCGGAGTTGACTTGATGGCACATAACAATGACAACAACTCAATTATTAACGTAGTTGGACTACAGACAACAGATAATTATGTGAAAATGGATAGATGTGAACTAGAGGGCGATGCACCACCAAATGGAGGATCGCAGCATTGTTAATGTCCATCATCGGTAGCTGCCAAATTATCTAACTGCCAAACCACTGAAATTAAAGCTCAGCCAAACTGACATTTAACCTTGACTATCACAGCTAGTGTTACCCTTGTTCAGGACCTCAGCATTCCTTCCTGCCAGATGTGTTGGTGTACAGAATAATTGAGCAGATGTTTTTATTTCTGTAAAAAGTCACGGTGAAAAGTTGAGGCAAACCATACCAAAGTGCTGTGGAAAGATGTGTTCTGCAAACTTAAACCTAAAGGAGGCTCCAGTTTGCTTCTCTTTCTGTACAGAATAAATCGTAAGGCCATTTTAAAAAAAATAGATGTTTTGAAAAGATAATCTCAGTCAAACTGCTTATAATTTAACTTTACAATTTAGTTTTTTAGAAGAGATGTTGAAGTCTGTCAGACAAAAGAATCATAATTGTTTTCATTTGTGCCAGACATTATTTTTGAAGGAAACAACAATAGAACTCTCTGACAAAGAAGTAGGACTTCACAGTGCCACCCGCTCTCCCTGCAGCCCAGCACTGTGGTTAATGGGAAGCTTTACTGCTGACAACTGGATCACCGACCCATTTATTTCTGTTACTTGCATTTCCTAAATTCCTCCCTAATGTCAATACTTTTCAATGCAAGCATCTGCTTCTAGTTTAAATGGATGTTTCATGAGATTTTAGACAGGAATCTAAAAAGCTTTCTAGATTGACAAACTTAACAAGTCCTTAATTACCAAAAGAAAATTTGAAGTCTTATTTGCTTTTGCTCAATAAATGTCATTGACATAGAGCCAACAAAGTGAGATGATGCAAATGTTTTTACTTAACACACAGGCAAAATATTCTCACGCTCTCTAACCAGAGGGAAAATTCCCAAGGAAACGACAAATGCTAAGTGGCAGAATTTGATCTTTATGAACAAGGTCTGCTTTCCACTTAGTTTCTCTTATGAAATCCATGGTAAAGGTGTTACTATTCCCAAATATGCCTTTTAAAGGGTTGTGGCTTCTTAGAAGTTCCTGAGAAGAAATGTAGACAGGTGGATTTTGTTTGTAAAATATTGATATTGCTGCTTTTGTTGTGTATTTTCCAGGTGGAACAGACCCATAGCTGACCTGCTAGTGAGTTTACAGAAGCAGTAAGTAGTATGGGAGGATTGCTCATCTTTCTTCCATGAAGCAGCTAGTGAATTTGAACTACAGACCTTTGAGTTGACAACACAATTCCTTATCACTAAGCCACGAGAACTTCATTTGTAAAGTGTTGTTGTTGTTGTTGTTGTTGTTGTTGTTGTTGTTGTTATGTGCCATCAAGTTGCGTGTACATTAGCTCTGAACTGTGCCCTATCCTGAACCAATCTCATCATCTCTGACAGACCTAATCCCATTTCTTCAGTCACTGATTCAGTCCATCTCATCCGCCTCTCCTACATTGTCCCTCCATCCTTCCAAGCATGATGTGCTCTCTAAGGACTGGTCCCTCCTGGCCACATGTCCCAAGTATGTGAAGTGGACCTTCAAAATCCTTACCTCCAGGGAGCAGCTTGGTTTCTCCCTCTCCTCTTTGTTCACCCGGAAGTCCATGATATGTTCAACACCCTTCTCCAGCACCACAAGTCAAAGACATCAATGTTTCTTCTATCATTATTGTCCAGATCTCTCATGCATAGCAAGTAATTGCAAAGACCATGGCCTGGAGCAGGTACACCTTAGTCTCTAGACTGACATCATTGCTCTTCAGTACTCTGGAGAGGTCCCTGACAGCAGATTTTCCCAATGCAATTTGTCTTTTGATTTCCTGACTGCTGGTGCCAAGAGTGTTAATTCTGGATCCAAGAAAGCTGAAGCTTTTAACAATCTCAATCTCGTCTCCATCTATCATGAAGCTGCCTGTTGGCCCAGCAGTGATAATCTTTGTTTTCTTGATGTTGAGCTTCAATCCATATTGAAGAATACAGTCCTTGACCCTCTGCAGCAAATGCCTCATGTCCTTCTCAGTTTCAGCAAGCAAGGTTGTGTTATCTGCATAACACAGGCTGTTGATGAGCCTTTCTCCAATCCTGATGACACATTCTCCCTCATAAAATCCAAACTCCCAAATCATCTGTTCTGTGTATAGATTGAAAAAGTATGAAAATGAGTGTGCATGAGATGCACACTGTTCCTGATCCTGAGCCATGCAATGTTTCCCTGCTCTGTTCTGGCTACTGCTTTCTGGTCCAAGTATACATTTTGCATGAGCACAATTAAGTGTTCTAGGATCCCTATTCTTCTCAGAGTCAGCCACAGTTTGTATCCACACAGTCAAATGCCTTTGTATAGTCAATGAAACAGAGGTAGACATTCTTCTGGTACTCTCTGGTTTTGGCCAAGGTCTACCTAATGTTGACTATGATGTCCCTAGTATCACAGCCTCTAGCTTGCTCATCTGGAATTTCTCTGCTGGAGAGTTTATTTATTTATGATGTTTTTCATTGTCATGAGTCAGAACTAACTCATAGTTAGCCCTCCAGTGGGTTTTCAAGCTATAAATCACAGAAGAGGAGACTTCCCATCATATTTATACAGTGTCTTTCAGGATATCATAGGACCTAAGATAACATCCCACATAAGGCAGAAGAGGAAAAAAGGAATTCACAGATGGACTGTTAAAACAGAGAAACATTTCTCTTTACATTTATCCCCAGTACATCTTCCACATGCACTAATCTTTAAAAAAATTAAAATGTACTGCTCTTGACTTAGTTCCAACTCATAGAGGCTCTCCATTGGATTTCTGAGGCTGTGAATAGCAATGGGAGGAGACTGCTCACCTTTTTCCCTTGGAACACCTTGAGGTTAGCAGCACAGTGCCCCAAGGGGCATGCCACCAGAACACTCTCACTTTCTTATCACCTGAAATCCAGAGGTATCTGTCATGGTGCAAATCAACCAGCCACTGCAACCTCTATCATTATCTCTTCTTTATTCTTTTCCGCTCTCCATATCCTGTTACATTTAGCTCAATTCCAAGGATCCATTGACCAGACAAACCTCCATAGTAACCAGGGTGATGTTTCTTAAAGCATAGGTTAAAGTCTGTTTTTCAGCAGAATAATTTTTCCTTGGTTCTTCTCCTGAACTGCTGAAGCCTGAGAGACATGACTTAGTGGTAAGAAATTGTAGTGCCAAGCCAAAGGCACAGGTTTGAAACCACCAACTGCTCTGTGGGAAAAGATAAGCAGTCTCTTCCTGTGTGCTTTACCATCTCTGAGAACATATTGGAGAGTCAGCTATGAGTCAGTTCCTACTTGACAGTACATAACAACAAGTAATTTTCACACAATGTACTTGGAGTACAATTGGTCTAGGGGAAAAATAAAGACAAAATAGTTTGGATGATAGAAGATTCTTGATCATTGGTTGGAGACTTTTTTTTTTTAGTAGAGAAAGAAATTAAAGATGCTAAGTAATTAGAGCATTCAGCTGTTAACCACATGGTCGGCAGTTTAAGTCCACCAGCTGCTTCATGGACGGAAGATGAGGCAATCTGCTCTTGTGAAGGCCTGCAGCCTTGGGGACCCTGTAGATAGATCTACTTTTTCTTATACGGTAGCTATGAAAAATCAACACGTTGACAGTAAAGTTGTTTTTATCCTTACCTACTTTACTCACTAATTCAGGAAACCCTAAAAGCTCTGAGAATGTCTAACAGTGTTCTGTGTGTCTCATGATTTTCCAGAGGGATTTAAAGTAGCCGTTTCTGTGACTCTAAACTGAAGTTATTTTGTGGCATTGGATGGAGTTGTATACTGAGTTTTGATTTTTATCTTTATGCTTATCAGCTATGGATAGTAAATTCAGACTTTTCCAGTTCATTATAATTCAGCTCTGGTGGCCTAGTGATAAGAAGCTGGCTGGCCAACACAAAGGCACAAGGTTCTAATCCACCAGCTGTTCCACAGGAGAAATACTGACAGTCTTCTCTCGTGCAGTTAAAAACTGCTAAAAACCCCCTGTATGGTCAGTTATGAGTCTATTCTGACTCAACAGCATACAAGAACCTAGCATAAAAAAAAAAAAAAAAAAAGAACCTAGCATAAGCCATAAAATCAACCTGAAGACTTGGTAATCTTTAGTGGTTGGTAAAAACAAAGAAAAAAGTGTTTTTTCTTCTCTGAGTTGGCCTATCAATTCAGGCAAAATGGCTAGCAGTATAGTTCTACGTAGATGAGGCTTAGATCAACAATAGATATACAGTTTCCCTGCATCACTCATTGTGGAAGCAGAAAGAGCTCATTAATAAGTTTCAGTACTGCTTAATCCTGGCTCAAAGGTGATCTGAGTTACAGTCTAAGAACATAGGCCATTTATTGTTAAGAAATTGCATAATGCC
>NW_006399907.1:5578134-5584499 GCF_000299155.1 Elephantulus edwardii | reverse complement strand
GAGAGGAAGACCCCATCGAGATGGATTGACTCAGTAACTGCAGCAGTGGGCTCAAGTGTGCCAGAGGTGGTCGGATGGAACAGGAAAGGATGGGATTCAAGTCTGTTGTTCTTAGGGTCACTATGAGTCATATTTGATTCAGTAGCACCCACCACCACCAACAACAGAGCTTCCTATTTATCTCAGCAAGAAAGAGGCCATGGCTACAAAGCTAGGGGTAAGAGAAAGGCCTGCCTTTTGCACAGCTGAGAAGAGATTGGCTTGATTGAAGAGTTGTATCTCAAGTGATCCCAAACCTGAATTGTATCATATTCCCTAACAAACCCCATAATGATGAATAGTGTCTGTGAATTAAGTGTTTCCATTGCAATAATTATCAAAGAGGTACAGTGAATGTTATAAGAAGGACAATTGGTGTTATAAGTTGGTAGAAGATGTGGCATATGGAGGATGTCTGACTTCAGAGGAACGAGCTTTGTGCTGTTGCTGTTCATGGATATTCTTCCCCCTTGTGAAGTTCGTGGAGGTTAGATGCTCTGCCCCCAGGCCTCCTCCTTTGCTTGCTTGAATGGCAGCTAAGTGGATTTGGAACTACTGATCTTCTGTCTGAGCTTGCTTGTCTTAGTGTTTGCTATAGTGCCAGGACTCTGAGCCTAGTGACTCTATTCTGCTCCAGGGGTTATTCTACATTTAGTGCAGCTCTATCATGTGTTTTTAGTGGGGGATATAGTAAAGAGTCAGTTGTAGTATCAGACATGAGAAGGAAAAAATGTCTTTGGTCTAAAATTTTTGTGGGAAGTTTGAATACAAAAGAATGCTACATTTGAGTAATATTCAACACCACACTGTTCTTTATTTTAAGAAATACAGAAGAAAAGGAGAGTTGTTTAAATGAGTCATTTTAAAAAAAATTAATTGAGCTATTAAGAGCCAAAACATATATAGTCCTACTATCTGCCAGAGGCACAGAAAGGTTGGACAAGTTGCCTAAGAAAACACAGCTAGTCAGTGATAAAGGTGGGGCTTCTAGAGTTCAGTCCATGCTTCTACTAACATGTAAAATGCAGACACGTTGGTAAGTACTTAGGAAATGAAACATACTCATTAAATGATGTCTATTTCTGATGTGATTCCAAATGAGACTTGAGATAATCCTGTCTTCTTTAGGGTTACTTCTATAATATTGGAAAAAGTTGTAGAAAAATTGATATAAAATTTGCTTATGTTTTCATCTTTGCTTTAATTTTACTAAATTAGAAAATGTAGTTAAGGAAATATGCAAATATCTAGAAATAGACAAAATAGGAAAACCGTGTATTTTTATTAAAATAGGTGATCTCTTAGATACTACAGACAGAAGGACAACAAATCTGAATGATGTAGTGCATACCTCTGTATGTTTTTATTTTAAATTTATTATTAATATCAATGGAAATTTACAGAGGCTTTATATTTCCATTCATTCATTATTGTACTTTTCTCCCCTCCCAACCCTCTCCCCCAGTATACTCCCCTCTTGGAAGAGTAAAAGAAAAAATTCTTTCATTGTTTTACAACCCCTCCCCCCAAGTCTACTTAACTATGCAGCCTTCACTCTGGACTCCCTTCATGACAAAAACACCTAATCATATATCCCTTTTAAACAGTTTTCTCCCTCATGTCTTTCAATGCAGTATACATTATTGAACCCATCTTTCTCAGTCTCTCCCCAACCCCAGTGTCAGTCCTGTTTTACAACAGTGCACCATGCAGTATTTGTCCTTTTGTGACTGAGATACTTCACTCCGCATAATGTCCTCCAGAGTCACCCATTTTGAATAATATTGCATGAGTTCCTTGTTTTTCAATGCAGCATAATATTCCATTGTGTGAATATACCACAGCTTCTCTAGCCATTCGTTTGTTGATGGGCACTTAGGTTGTTTCCAACTCCTTGCTATTGTGAACAAAGCTGTGATAAACATGGGTGTGCTAATATCTCCTTGGATCTCAGTTATGGTCTTTTGGGGGCATATTCCCAGTAGTACAATTGCTGGGTCAAATGGTATTTCTATTTCCAACTATTTGAGAAAGCACAATACTGCCTTCCAGAGTGGTTGCACCATTTTACACTCCCACCAACAGTGAATAAGGGTTCCAGTTTCTCCACAACCTCACCAGCATTTGTTGCTTGCTGTTCTGTTAAATTTTGCTATTCTGACTGGGATAAGATATCTCATAGTTGTTTTGACCTCTATATGTTTTAAACTTTGTTCAAAACCATATTGTAGAGAGTTTTAGACTAAGAATGTTTTAGACTAAGATTAGGGTAAGGATTTTCATTCAAAGCAGCAATGTGATAAAACAATGCTATAGACCAATTTATCTTTCCATTGTTTATAGAGAAAGGGGAACTAATCTGGAATGAGCAAAACATGAACTAAAATATTAACAAGAAAAACTGGGCACGGTGAACTTTCTTCTGCAGTAATCCAAGAGAATCATTGGCCTTATTTTGTGACATAGGATAATTAGGAGAACATTCACCGTAATGTAGTTATAAAGAAAAATAACACTGCAATTAGAAGTAATTTGAAATGGAGTTCATTTCTTGAGTGATAAGTTCCATTTAAATTACCTATTATAGATCAGAGGGTCAAAACCACACTTATTTCCTAGGTTCCCACCAGAGGACACAGTGGGTATTTAGTTGCTATCAAAAAGGTCAGCAGTCTGAACCCACTGAGCAGCTCTCCAAGAGAAAAGATTTCCCAATCCACTCCTCAAATTCTGTTGTTAGGTGCTGCTTTTACATTGCAACCCTGTCAACCACAGATGTGAGCCTTGCCCCATTTTGTGCCACCCTCACCATCTCCAATTTGCTCACGCCCCTCGTTCCAGTCACTTTGTCAAATCATCTGATGGGGACTCTTCGTCTCTTTCACGGTTCCTCCACTTGTCCAACCATGAAACCTTTTTCCAATGAGTGGTGCTTCCTGAAAACATGTCCAAAGTATGTGGCATGAAATTTCACCATCTTTGTCTCTAAGGAGCATGTTCGTTGCACTTTTTTCAAGACAGACTTGTGTGTTCTTTTGGCAGTCCATGGGGTATTCAGTACTGTTCTCCAACACCACATTCAAAGTATCAATTTTTCTTCTGGTATCCTCATTAATTTTCCAACTGTCAGATGCATCGGAAACAATTGAAAATAACATGGCTTGGCTAAGAATCATAGGTCAGTTTCAGTCCATCATATAGAGTAGCTGTGAATGAGAATCCACTAGGCGGTATAAAACAGCACCACAAAAGGTTGAAACAAAAAGAAAACTCCCTTTCAGAAATAAATTGGGTCCCACCAATAAAATTATCAACTTTTGAGTTTTACATTTTTAATAAATATCTTGCTGTACAGAGAGGTAACTCATGGTTGCTGTGATGCTGAACACTGTGACACTGATGTGTCAAATGTTATACTGGTTACCCATGGTGGACAGTGTTTGGTGGAGCTTCCCTATTAAAACAAGCTTGGAAGCAGGAGTGGCATCCTCTTCTGAAATAGTTTGCCTCTGGAATCCCTATAAACCTGGAGAAATGAAGAAAGTTATAGAAGTGTTCAGGTCTTTCATTCATAGGGTCACTATGAGTCACCTATGACTCAATAGCACTTAACAACAACATCTATCAAGATACTAAAAGAGATATTTAATGTCTTGTTAGCCCAACCCCTCTGAGTCTGATATAATCAAAGACTCACATGAAAACAGCAAATAATATAAAAAAATCAAAATGAGAGCCAAGACAACATGTCCTTCTACCTGAATCTTTGCTTTTTGTAGCACTCCTAAACTCAGTTATGTGTCCGCGAGATGTTTCCCTTCATACGCCATCTCCTCAGGCACTGTATAGAGATACAGGTTTTCATGAAGAATCTGAGTTCCTTGTGAATACCTTTGATGTTAACTTTTCTGGTGTGTTATATGAATGTTAATGGGGACCTCTAGCATTTAAATTCATAGACTGTATTAAGTGGTAATTAATCTCACTGAATTCATGTACAAAAGGTCTAAGTTGCCATTCTAACTGACATGAGCCATAGCAAATAAAAGCCATTAAATCTTTACTATCAAATTGTGTTTTCCCCCCTGCTGATTTTAGAGAACATCTTAGTTAAATTATGTCCTGAGGGATTCACTTTTCAGCTTAACTTTTCAGAGTCCCCTGGACTTTGGAAGGATTTCCAAGTTAATGTTAGTAAAGACCTACAATATCCTTGGAGGAAGAGTTCTGCTAACCATAAAATTCAAGAGTAAAATTTCCAGGTTAGAAAGAGTAAGTGTTCATTTTTTAAAAATGAATCCCTGTGGAGGAATTGCTTCAAGGTGCATTTGAGAGTAAAAACCTGAGTGTATGTAAACATAATAGATTCTTGTATAGTCTTGCATCTTGCAGACATTCTTGAAACGTTTGTTCTTTGAGTGGTTTTCTGGGGGTTTTTGGTTGTGGGTTTTTTTTTTTACTATGTAAATGAACAAAGAAGCCTTAACAGACCTACAAAATCAATTTTCTTATAACCATGTGGCTTTGAAACTAGATGCCAAGGACACACCACTCAGGGACCCAGGTGTTACACCTCACCCTCTATCAGGACTCTGCATTGGGCGGAGCCCTTTAGGAGTTTGGTGACCATCAGCAGTAGAGGATGTCTTTAGAGGCATTAATAACAGCATAATGATCCTGATAGGAAAGGGAATATCTTCCCCCAAGAAAGAGGTAATTACTTTCAAAACTAAGGTCCTATTTGAACCAGAAGTATAACCACTAGCAGAAAATGCTAATAAAAAAGATAAAACTTGTACTATTTTCAACTAAGATGTGGTAATAAAACAGTTGATTTTTCTTTGCTAGCCAATGGTCACTATTTCCTAATTTCATATGCATGTGGTATACCTCTCTGATAAAAGGTCAGAGATTAACATTGGAATTTGGTTACTTGTGCCTGGTCCATGGCTTCACCACTGTGAGGCCCTGACCTGCAGTGGTGGAAAAAGTGTTACAGGGACTAAGCCTCATAGTGCTAGAGGATGCAGCTCACCCACATCCTTCTAAACTGGCTCCCATGCCACCACACAATGCTCCCACAGTTGATCCTCTGAAGGTCAAAGATCTCTTGTGAATAAATTTGAAATATTAAATAAATTTCCAAAACAACCCAAAGTCGCTACTGTGAAGTGGATCCCAATTTACAGCAACCTTTCATTAGGTTTCTGTAAATAGTAACAGGAGACTGCCGATTTTCTGGGGGAGCCACTGGCAGATTCTAACAGCTGGAAACTTGTTACTTTTTAAGTTATCATTGCAATTCACTACTGGTTATGCTCCCACCCCATAGAGTTGTCAGAATTGTAAATTGTTACGGATACAGCTTGCCACAGTTTTCTCTTGCAGAGTGGCTGGGGTGTTTGACCTGCCAATCTTTTGGTTCTCAGCTGGGCAATTAAACCCTGTATTACTAGACCTCAAATAGGTGCCTCTCTCTTTCATTGCTGTCAAGTCAGAACTGACTCATAGCTGATCAATAAAAGCATAGCAGGAAGTAAAAGGAAGAAAACCCCATGAATAATCTACCGCATCATTTACATCTTCACACCTTTGCACTGAGAACTCAGACAGAAATGTTGACATCTTAAAATGCACTAGTTTGATTCATTTGCAGTAAAACTCAGAGTTAATCAGTTGATCTGTGCTAAAAGAAATAGAATTTAAAGTCTAATTTGAGCATTTAAACAAAATGTTGTTAAAAAGTGCTATGTTGATTTTTTCCCTGCCTGTCTCTCATCGTAATCTACAGGTCCCAGGAGAAAACAGAAGAAGCCATTCTCCTACTGAAGGATTCCATTAAATACGGTCCTGAGTTTGCAGATGCGTATTCAAGCTTAGCATCACTATTGGCAGACCAGGTAACTGTTTCAGTAGAATCTCCCACAATTTTTATATAAGAAATAGCACATGGCCTATCACTAAGAAATACTGAACTTCTCTTATACAGAGAATTTTGTTTTAATAATTCACAAAAAATCTTTCTATTACTAAAAAGCCTTTAGTCAACTCTGTGCAACCCCACACCCACCTCAGCCCGTTAACACCCTTCTGGACTGTTTTGTCTACTTTTTTGTGTGTGCTGCTTTTTTTCTGCTGGCTTACCACTTCTCTTAATGATTTGGTCAAAGGCATTTGACTGTGTGGATCATAACAAACTGTGGCTGATTCTGAGAAGAATGGGAATCCCAGAACACTTGATCGTGCTAATGTGAAACCTATATTTGGACCAGGAGTCAGTCATCAGAACAGAGCAAGGGAACACTGCATGGTTCAAAATTGGGAAG
>NW_006399907.1:5549145-5576999 GCF_000299155.1 Elephantulus edwardii | reverse complement strand
ACGCTCAAGCACGTTGTTGCAATTGCCGTGTCAGTCTGTCTCATTGAAGGTCTTCCTCTCTTTAGAGACCTCTGGTGGTGTCATCTGCAAGAGTGGAACTGCTAACTCAAAGGTGACACCACTCTGGTTGTTTGAATCCACCAGTGACTCTTCAGGAGAAAGATGGACAGTCTCCCAGTAAACAACCTATAGGCTCTGCAAATGTGCTGGAGGGTTAAGTTGTTCATGACTTAATAACAATGATAGAAACAGTTATTAGTACCAAGTTCATACCTTCCCCCCACCCAGTTCACATAGTTGTTGTTGTTATGTGCCATCGAGTCGCTTGCAACTCATAGCGACCCTATGTACAAGAGCTCTAAACTCTGCTCTATCCTGTGCCAACCTTGTCATCTCAAACACACTTATTCCTACCGCTCCAGTCACAGAATCGATCCATCCCATCAAAGGTCTTCCTCTCCTTCACCGCCCTTCCATTCTGCCCTCTCCAAGGACAAGTCCCTCCTTGCAACATGCCCAAAGTATGTCAGACAAAGCTTCCGAATCCTTGACTCCAAGGAGGATTCTGGCTTCACCTTCTCCAGGACAAACCCGTTTGTTCTCCTAGCAGTCTGTGGTATATTCAACACTCGTCTCCAGCACCACAGCTCAAAGGCATCAGTTCTCTTTCTATCAACCCTATTCACTGTCCAACACTCTGATGCATAGCATGCAATTGCAAAGACTATAGCCCAGATCAGGTACACCTTAGTCTCAAGTCTGATATTGCTCTTCAGTACTCTTGAGAGGTCCCTCATAGCTGATTTTCCCAATTGCAGTTCTTCTCTTGATTTCCTGGCTGCTGTTACCAAGAGTGTTGATTGTGGAGCCAAGTAAGCTAAAACTGTTAACTATCTCAATCTCTTCACCATCCATACTGATGCTGCTAATTGGCCCAGTGGTGAGAATCTTTGTTTTCTTGATGTTGAGCTTCAGTCCATATAGGAAGCTGCAGTCCTTGATGTTATGCAAGAAGCGCTTCAGGTCCTCCTCAGTTCCAGCAAGCGGGGTTGTGTCATCTGCATAATGGAGGTTGTTGATGATTCTTCCACCAATCCTGATGCCAAATTCCTCTTTGTATAGCCCAGAGCCTCAGATGATATGTTCTGCATTCTGGATACAAATTGAAAAAGTATGGAGACAGAATACATCCCTGATGAACTCCCTTCTTGATTTTGAACCATGTAGTGTCTCCTTGCTCTGTTCTGAGGACTGCCTCTTGGTCCAAGTATAGGTTTTGCATTAGCACAATCAAATGTTCTGGGATTCTCATTCTTCTCAGAGTCAGCTACAGCTTGTTGTGATCCATACAGTCAAAAGCCTTTGCAAAGTCAATGAAGCACAGATAGACATTCTTCTGGTATTCTTTGCTTTCTGCCAAGATCCATCTAACATTAGCTATAATATCCCTAGTACCACGACCTCTTCTAAATCCAGCCTGCACATATAGACAAGATAATAAATGTGTAGTTGCTCTTTTTAATGAAAATCACCCTAGGGCAAACGACAGTCTCTCTTCTCTAATATCAATGATAACACTGTTCTAATTTGATAAAGCCTCTTACAGTTATGAGTAAAATTCTAATCTATTCCACTTGTTCCACATTCATGTAATGACATGAAAGCCATTATTCTTTCTCTCTTTCTCAATCCATTTCATTCTTCAGGATTCAATTCACCTTCAGTACTCCTCCCCCTCAACCCTTCTTCTGAGCTTCTAATGTTTACTGGCACATTCATCAACATGTAAACAAATCATGCACTTTTATCTCTTAATTTATAATCTCAAATCTATAATCCCTAATTTAAATCTGCTGTCAGGGACCTTTCCAGAGTACTAAGTGGCACCATTGTCAGTCTAGAAACGAAGATGTGCCTGATCCAGTCCATGGTCTTCACGATTACTTGTTCTGCACCACAGAGCTGGATAATGACTAAAAAGGATAGAAGAATTGATGCCTTTGAATTGTGGTGCTCGAGAAGAGTCTTGAACATACCATAGACTGCCAAGAACACAAATACGTATGTCTTGGAGAAAGTAAAACCAAGTTTCTCCTTGGAAACTAGGATTTTGAAGCTCCATCTCACATATTTTGGGCATGGACCAGGAAGGACAGATCCTTAAAGAAGGACATCATGCTTGGAAGGGTGGAGGACAGCGAGGAGAGGAAGGCCCAGGATGAGATAGACTGATACAGTGACTAGGGCATTGGGGGTAGGTGTACCAGAGTCAGTGATACTGGCTCAGGACAGGGCAGGCTTCAGAACTGTTGGACGTAGAGCCACTATGAGTCACAGGTGACTTGACAGCACATAACAACAAACAACAATCTTAAATTTAGAATTGACTCAATGTTTCAAGCTTACTCTCCTTGCTAATACCACAATACTCCTTGCTAATACTTCTTTAAGTGGCACCGCCCTTTTACAAAACCCTCTCCTTATATGTCCACTTCCTACTATCTAAGCCATATGTTTACTATAACTTAAGCTTCCATGACTGAAGTGAGCGACTAACATTTGGCAGCACCCTGTGCGACCTCGTTCTGGACCTCACTTCTCAGTAGGTAACTAATGCCTAGACTTGGACAAAGAAGACCTTATTTCTCTAAGCCTCAATCTGCAAATCTGGAAATTAATAAATAATACAAAATTATTTTCAGAAAGAGCTCTGGTGGACTTGGGGGTAAGGAGTTGCACTGTTTATCTAAAGGTAGGCAGTTTGAATCCACTAGCTACTTTGAGGGAGAAAGATGGGAATCCCTCTCCCATTTACTGAGATCATTTTTTAATTAGTTCCAACTCAATAGCAATAAATGAGTACATGAAATTATTTTCACTTTCTTTTTTGGCTCTAGCTTTTTAAAACTGTCTAAAACTCTCTTTTAACATAAATAAAATGCTAGTCACTTGTTGAATAATAATAATAAATAATTTAAAGCCCCTCTGTACTTAATGCTAATATTTCTATATAAGATGTTCATAGTATTAAAAATTATTTGCCCTAACAAGTAACATAAAATTGTAATCGTACTTCTTTTCTAAATTAGATTCCAAGTTAATATCAAGTTACTAGTCTTAAATCATCAACATGTTTAAGAAACGCACATAAAACATTGCCATCGAGTTGATTCTGACTCAGTGAGGCCTCACATATGTCAGGGTAGAATGTTGATCCATCAAGTTTTCAAAAGCAGAGTCTTTTGGACATAAAGTAACAGGCCTTTCTTCTGATGTGCTTCTTGGTGGACTTGAATCTCCTGTCCTTTCATTAGCATGGACTATGGTAATCATTTTAACCCAACAGCCTTTCAAAATAGTAATCTCGAAATTTATTTGAGCCCAGTTGGCTGTATATTTGCAATTTATTTACGATTGATACATTTTACAGAAGGTGGAACTTTAAAAAAAGATGTCATCAACATTTTTCATAGTTATGTTTGAGAACTATGTCAGGGACTGCAGTGTGTTGTGTTATGTTATACTCATCAGGCAGATTTGTGCTAAACTGAAATGTGCTTTATATACAATTAGCAGTTTTAGCCAGACTGCAGCCATGTCTGAGACAGCAATGCTGTGTTGAATCATTGTTTTAAGTGTCACCACAGTTGTCCATGGGCATTGTTTTGAGTGTAACTGTGTGGTCCGGGTGTAAAATGTGGCAGGGAGGCAGCACTGTAAAAACCTGGTGAGAAAGTTCCCATGTGGCCCGCAGGAAGGCTCTTGTCCTTGCTGTGAGTGAGGTGTTCTCAGGGCTCACGGCTCCTCGGCAGTCTGTATGAGAAGGGCTGTACAGGGAAAGTGAGAACCCCCCTCAGCGGCTCCTCACATGCTTTATCCACATTGTCCGTGGAACCCGAGCATTGGCTGGCCACCTCGGAGCTGACATTTAACCTAATTAGCAGAGGTGGGCCTGACCAATGGCTCTATGAGCAGAATTCAGACTTGACAAACTATCAGATGTTATATTGAAGGTAAATTAAATAATAAATTTAATTTTTATAAGATGCAGTGGCAAATTGAGGTGAAGGCCCTGCATTTCCCATAACTGAAGTCTGAAGTTGTGAACCTTCTTAAAGAAAAACAGTAAAGCCATCTTTTTTTTTTTTTTTTTCCCTTAAAGCCAGAGGGTCACATCTTGGGCCATTCATTCTTGCTGTCAATGTGAATGGAAGATGTTATGAGATACACGAATACCAATTGAATGATTTGAAAGAGTCTTTCTTCTGCTCCTTTGGACAACTGATTTTAACATCAAAAAGAGCAACTAGTGACATAAAGTGGGACTGCTTCCGCCTTTTCTGATGCTCAGCATCTTATCATGTTTTGAATTCTTCAGTAATCAAATGAGTGCTTCAGAAACACATGTAAGGCACCGACAGGAAAATTCATTTGGCTTCATGTTTTTTGGGAGCAAATTAATCTCTTTCATACACCCACAATACACAAAAATAGTGTTTACAAGCTGTGGTCAGCCTGTGGCACACTTGTGAACACGCTCTCACTTAGCAGGTCATCCTGCAGCGTTGCCATCTGTCCGTGTGCATCTGTCCATGCTTGCTGTGCGTGTGATTTGTGGACCTGAAGACAGGCCCTGTTTTCTCTCTTTTCTCCAGCCAGCCTAGGACAAATGCAAAAATCATTACTCCACATGTCAGAGTGAACACTTCCAAAGAGGCAGCATCTCACCGTTACAGGAAGAAACACATTCTACTTGGGGCTCGTGGAATGATAGGGAACTCTTCTCACCACTGAGCTGAAATCAATTTTCTTCTAATTTGCACCTGTTGGACCTCGTCGGCTTCCACCTGAGACCTTGTTATGCACAGCTTAGAAGCGCAGTTGTTTTGTTTCTTCTCTAATCGTCCTCTCTCTTCTAAGCTAATTCTATTCTTTTCAACTTGTTTCTTACTGATCCTTGTTTCCAAATGTTTTCCCTTCTGATAATGTTGCTTCACATAGCCTCTGAATTTTCCATGCGCTCTCTAATAAAATCTGGCTTCCCCAGACTTCTTCTTTATAGTTTGATAAATTCAGGGTAAATTAAAAACACCTCCTTTTTTGGCTACAAGTCTTGTGTACCTATTAAAATGCACCTTAAAAAGAATACTACTATTGAATCTCCTTGATACTCTGTTCAGATGAGCGCTAGAGGCAGTTGACATTCGTGTGCACATCAAAAAACTTCTCCAACAGGGTAAAAAGGAAAGCCACAGACTGGGGGAGAAGTGTTTGGAAATTACATACCTGATGAGGGACTCATATCTAAAATTTATGGGATATTCGCACACTTCAATAAGAAAAAAGGTAACACTCAATCACAAAAATGGGCACAGGATATGAACAGACACTTCACCAAAGAAAACATTCAGATGGCAAACAAATATGGATAAGTGTTCAAAATCTTAGCTATCAGAGACACAATAAAAACAACTCTAAGATATCATCTCACCCCAGCAACAATAGCATAGTTCAACAAAGTAGCAAACAGTAAACTTTGGTGAAGTTGTGAAGAGATTGGAACCCTTATTCACTGTTTGTGGGAGTGTAAAATTGTCTAGCCACTATGGAAGGCAGTCTGGTGCGTTCTCAAAAAGTTGGAAATAGAAATACTACTTGACCCAGCAATTCCACTACTGGAAGTGTACCTTAGAGCAGCCAGAACCGCTATCCAAATAGATGTATGCACACCCATGTTTATTGCTGCATTATTCACAATACCAAAAAGATGGAAGCAACCCAACTGCCCATCCACAAGTGAATGAACTGAAATGCTGTGGTGTATTCACACAATTGAATACTATGCAGCACTAAAAAACAATGAACTCATAAAACTTTATACAACATGAGTGACCCAGCAGGACATTATGCTGAGTGAAATATCTCATTCACAAAAGGGGAAATACTGTATAATACCACTGTTATAAAGCAGGACTGACATGAGGGGTAGGAAGAGAGTAGGAAAAGAGTGGATAAATAACCAGTGCTGCTTTGGAATAGATGAAGGAAAAAACTATTTAAAAGTAATATATTATTAGGCATTAAATGTCTGATGAAAGCTCAGAATAAGAGATAAGTATATTGCAAAGTGGACTCAGGGAGGGAATAGGAGAAAGGAGGAAATTGGACAACAATGGATGAGTATTTTAAAAAAAGAAAGTGAACTGGGGGAGAACGAGGAAGCAATATGTGCAACAAAGAATGAATGAAAAGCCAAATTTTCTGCAAACTTCATTAAAATTAAAATTAAAAATTTTATTTAAAAAACAAAACAGAACAGGTAAATGTTTGTTAATCCAGGCCTTACTCATTTTGTCATGTTGCAGGCTAGTGGAGTGGACAACCTAACTGAAATAATTTGTGCTTATTTCTCTCTCTCTAATTTTTCCTTCTTTATATCAGCTTGAAAACTCACATTTTCTGACACTCTTGAATCTTTCCTTTTGCCATTCAATGATGATGTAGTCTATAGGGATTTGCACTGCTGATCAAAGGCTGCTGCTAACCAAAGGCCAGGGCTCTCTGGCATTGCCGATCTGCTAGTTATCCTGGAGAAGATCAACAGTCTTCTTTTATGAAATTTACAGCCTTAGAAACCCACTACCTCCATCAACTTTGCTATGAGTCTATTCCAACTTGACAGCAGTCAGGTTGGGTTTTCCCCTAGATATTTCTGTTGGCAAAGAACGACTTATAGTTCATTTATTTACATCTTTGGTTTTTTAAAAAAGTGGATGAGATCAATATCACATAGAAAGCCTTGTGCTGTATTTGTATAAACCTGTATATTACCCAAGACTATCTGCATACTGGTATTAAATTTGATTTCTATTATAAGCTAGCTCCGCTTGCCTGAAATCAAAGAATACCAGAAAGATATTTACTCGTGTTTTATTGACTATACAAAGGGACTTGACTGCATGTTTCATGAACAATTATGGATAACATTGGAAAGAATATGCTCATGTGAAACCTATGCATGAAACTGAAAGTTGTATAGTGAATAAAGATGACAAAAGAAGAACCAGTGCCTTCAAATTACAAGGTTTGTGAAGAGGACTGCCAAAAGAACAAACAAATCTGTCTTGGATCATTATTTGGGACTAGAAATGAATATGGATCTCTTCCAATTAGTTGGCCAAGTAGCTGCACTCCAGATTTCTTGGTACAGCCTAGTGAACACATCCATGGCTTCATCTGTCCTTTGGAATATGTCAGTTGATATTCCATCAATTCCTGAGGCCTTTGGGGGAGGGGACGGATATCAATGCCATCACTGCAGCTTGAACATCTTCCTTTAGTCCTCTTGGTTTCTGATTATATGCTATTATCTGAAATGGTTTTTGTCAGACTGTTCTTTTTGATACAGTGACTCTGTGTATTCGTTCTGTCTTCTTTTGATGCTGCCTGAAACATTCACTATTTTGCCCATGGCATCGTTCAATTCAAAGACCAAGGTTTTGCCTGATCTTAGTCAGTTGTTTTCTGTGCATCTGGAAGTTGAGCAATAAGTAAGGATGACAGAAGAATTGATGCCTTTGAGTTTTGGTCTTGTGGAAGAATACTGAATGTGCCATGGACTGCCAAGAGAGCAAACAGGTCTGTCCTGGGGAAAGTGAAACCATGGTAATCCTTGGAGGCACTCTGTCTGACACACTTTGGGCGTGTGGTTAGGAGGGGCTAGTCTTTGGAGAAGGGCGTCATGCTTGGAAAAGTGTATAGTGAGTAGTGATTTTTGTAGGATTTCCCTGTCACTAGTAGTCAGTTTTGTTCTCTGTTGGAGGACATGGTTCATAAGTAAAGCCAAATAGAACCCTGGAGAAGGGGACATTTGGAAATAAATGTTAGTAAATTTTAAATAAATTATATATTGGAGGATATTGAGCTCTGGTGACCTACCTAGTCCATAGGGAGATAATACAAAGCTAATTCAAAGACTGAGCCTCTCTTGGGAGTTTGAATCCACCAGAGCCCATACAGGAAAGATGAGCACTCTCTCTCTCTGAATTTTATAGCCTCAGAAACTTCATGGAGAGTCAGCTATGAGTCTCTTCCAACTTAACAATGATGAGTTGGTATTTTACTTTTTTCATGGAATTCACATTCAAAATTAAAAGATAATAAGGAGCACAAGTGTTTGAGAATATTTTCAAATATATGACATAGAAGATACTTGTAGAAATGTGAGGAATATTTTGGAAGGAGCTTTGAGCACTTTCTGTTATTAATGTTGACAGTCTTATTTCAGGACATAATTGTAGCAATGGATAGATTGTGGAAAATTCTTTGTATTTAATAACGATTTGTGTTTTAATGAGAGAAGGAGGCGGAAAACAGTAAAATAAGAACACTGCCTAAGGGACCTTCAAGGTCTAAAAAGATGTGGTCTCTCCTGTTGCAGTTGTTGTTATGTGCCATCAAGTCGACTAAGCTCAGAACGATTCTGTGAACAATGGCTCTGAACCTTGTCCTGTCCTTGGCTAACCTCACTGTCTCTGACACACCTGACCCCATTGCCACAGTTACTGTGTCAGTCCATCTCATCCAGGGTCTTCCTCTCCTCTACTGACCCTCTAACCTCCCAAGCATGATATCATTCTCCAAGCACTAGTCTCTCCTGACAACATGTATAAAGTTTGTGAGATAAAACTTCAAAACATTTGCCTCCAAGAATCAACCTGGTTTCACCCTTTTCAGGACAGACCTATTTGTTCTTTTGGCCATCCATGGTATGTTTGGTACTATTTTCTAGAACCACAGCTCGGAGGCATTGATTCTTTTTTGGCCATCTTTATTGAGAGAACCAGGAAAGGGAAAGTATTAGGAAAGAAAGAAAGCCAATTTGGGTATTCCACTTACACAACATCTTCTTGCCTCAAGGAGGAACTGATCCATCGCTGACCTAGAGCTGATTTTCAGAAGCTGTAGGTCACATGGGAGGCAATAGCTTATCTTTCTCCTGCTTTGGTGGCAGAACAACTCCTTACCAGCCAGGCCACCCCACAGACGCTCCCAAGCAATGGGAAGATATCTTTAAAAGTTTGAAAATTCTGAGAAAATAATGTATACAATAATAGAGTTTCTGAGAACAAACAATATTAATTATGTTTTTAATGTGCCATTTGGGATTTTTTCCATATATTTATGTTTTATACTTAATTTCATGTATTATTTTTATCCTACTTTCCATCCACTTGCCATTATACTGTGTATTATTTTATATGTCTTGAGATTGTTAAATTAAATAACCTTCTTAACCTTTCTGTGACCCATAGTGCTTAGAATGCCCACCTATGTTTTCCATTGTTGAGGTTTAGTGGACGAGCCCTGCTGCATAGTAGTTAAAGAATTCAGCTGCTAACCAAGAGGTCAGTGGTTCATACTTACCAATCATTTGGCAGAAAAGAGGCGGTGGGTTACCCTTAAGATTTACAGCCTACGAAACCCTATGGGAATCAACTCAGTGGAGTAATGGAAGCAACTAGATTGGAGCAGGGCTGGTAGAGAGAGGTGGGGTGGTTCATGGGTCATTTTCACAGTTTTAGTATATGCTGCCATCTGGTGGGAGCCTTTAGCACTGTGACTCTGGAGGAACAGGGTTCATCCAAGGATCCCACCCAACAGTCTCCTTCTGTATGATTTACAGCCTTTGAAACCCACTGGAAGGTCACCTGTGCGTCACTTCTGGCTCTGACTCAATGGCAGTGAATCTGAGAGTGAGAACTGTATAAAAATTCACATAGCCTTCTTGTCTTCATTACATTCAAAATTTCTTCTTTCCATTACTATACGTACTTGGTTTCATCAACAACAAAAATAAAAACAAAATCACTGAATCTTGAAAAGGTTAAGTATTTTAATGGCAGCTTTGCTGTTTATAAAATTGATGCATTTCACTTACATGATAATACACTTTCTGTAGTTTATCTCTTATCTTTTTTTTTTTTTACATGGCAGTGAACTTTTTCCTCCCTGTAACTTTTAAAAAACCATGCTTGGAATAATTTCTGTTTGATAGAGCCCTAAAAGTAGAATCGTAGTATCAAAGAGTATGAACATATATTATGGCTCTTAAGATATGTGAGGAGATTGCTTTCCCAAAGAGTGATAGCCATTTTCTCTGCCACCAGCAGTTTATAAACCTTTAAATCATGGTTGTTAGTGGAACATTTAAATGGAATTGGGAGTGGAGAGAAAGGTTTAGGATTCCCCCCACCCCCTTAGAAGTAAAACAATAGGTGGAGCAGCTAACTTCTCAAGGAGTCAAGGGAGGGATTGAAAAATAGTATAGGAAGATGAGGTTCAAAGTATCATTTGTAACCTTCTCATTTCACAGATTAGACTCTGAGGTATGCATAATTAAGTGACTGCCTAAAGTCGCAAAAAATTGCTCGCAGCAGAACCAGGACTAGAAGCTGATTTCTCAACTCCTCACCCACTGTTGATGTTGCTGTTGAATCGCCTGCGACTTATAGCGACCCTGTGTACAACAGCCGTAAACCCTGCTCTGTCCTGTGCTAATCTCTATGTCTCCTACACACCCACCCTCATTACCTCAGTCACCGAATCTGTCCATCTCATAGAAGGTCTTCCTCTCTTGCCCTGTCCCTCCACCCTCCCAAACATGACATCTTTCTCCAAAGACTGGTCCCTTCTTGCAACATGTCCAAAGTATCAAACGGAGCTTCAGAATCTTTGCTTCCAAGGAGCAGCCCGGCTTTACCGTCTTCAGGATGAACTTGTTTGTTCTCCTAGCCCATGTATATGTATATTCCCTAGTCCATGATATATTCCGTATTCTTCTCCAGCACCACAGCTCAAAGGCATCAATTCTGCTCTTTCAGTTGTATGATGCTGGAATCCCAGGAGTGAACCATATTTATGGGCCATAGTTAATGAGATGGGAATGAAAAGAGACATGTAAGGGAACTTCAAGGACAGTAAGTTGTCATGGAAATTATGTATAACAGCATTCAACACAAAGCTGATGCCCTTCTGTGTCAACTATAGCAAAGAAGTAAACTGAAAATATACTCTTGTATTAAAAGTGGAAATATTCTTTGGCTTTTCTTGTCTTCTCTAGTTCTCTATTAGAACTGGCTCAGTTCCAGCTTTCCAGATAGGATTGTAAACATTTACAAGCCCACAAACATTTCTAGCTAGCTTTTCAGTCTTGCCATAGATTATACAGCTTCATTGCACTGGCAGTAAAAGGAGTAGAAGTTAGTATTGCTTTACTGTAAATTATTACTAGCTCCAGGTTTATAACCTATTGAAAACCTCAATTCATTAAATTGCTAGTTCTTAAAATATTTTTTCTTTTCATGTATTTTGGGATATGATATCTCAGGTATGAATAAAAAGAAAATTGGAACAATAGAATATAAATTAGACATATAGCTAAAGATTAAAATGCTCCAAATTCAGATTCTATCCTTTAACAAATGTCATTTTGAGGATAGATTCTTCTAGTCATATTAGTGTGTATATGACCAAGTCAATTTGAACTAAGCTTTATTTTTAAAATGTATTGATTTACGCATTGAATGACTTATAGACCACCAAACACTAAAGACTTCTAAAGTAGCAAAGTGTGCAGCTTTTGTTTTTATTGAATTTGTAATCTAGAAGAAAAGTTCTAGCCATGGCTAATGGTTCCCTTCTAACTGAAATGGTGACTGTTCCAACCCATCCAGCAACCCCAGGAAGAAAGACCTGGCAATCTGCTCCTGCAGCGATAACATACAAGAAAACTCCATGGAGCCATTATACTGTCACATGGAGTGGCTATGAGTCAGAATCTACTCAATGTCAACAACAATCAAAACAAAAATATCCTTCTCCTTGATATTTTACAGTTATAACAAATAGAAAGTACTATTGAGACTATTAATTGAATTGAGCTGTTATTATTTTAATTATACCTTCCAAAATGTATTGAAGGCCCTACCCCTTTATATTTGTTGTAACTATGTTCCTGCTTATTTGGAAATAGAATTTTTCTTTCACTATGTTAATAGAGGCTCTCAATAACATGTTAATAAGGACTCTGTTGTATAGGGTGATATTAGGATCTAATTATTTGAAGGGATGTGGAGGGGGGTTGTATTTATTTTTTAAAGAAGACTAGAATAGGCACAAAGACTCATTGTTTGAAGGGATGCGGGGGGGGGGGGTTTTTTTTTTTTTTTTTTTTTAAGGAAGACTAGAATAGGCACAAAGAGACACAACCTTAGTCAGGAGATCCCAAGTAACTCCAAAGGCTACCAACAAAGAACTTTTGGACTCCAGAACTGTGAAGAATTACATTTCTGGTCTTTAAAATACTCTAAGAGTCCTAAGAAGTAAATTGTAGCTTTCATTCTTACTTTCTTATGATCCTATAGTTTTTTAGACTCTTCATGATGTTCTGGTGTTTAAGTCCTATTCCAGCGGCAGTACAAACACACCCATCGGCTTTGCAGGAGAAACACGGGCAATCTCTCCTCCCATGCAGTTTCCAACCTCAGAAAACTCAACTTCAGGGTCAGATAATAGTAATGTCTGCTTAGATAGCAAGGAGTTCTTTGGAGAATTTCCACAAATGATTTATCTGTCCACAAGTACTCTCACCTTTAATGAAATGTTTGTACGAAATTGAGCTTTCCTCACCTAATCCACACAAAACAACATCCCAATACAGATTGTGCACAGAAGCAAAGAGGAAAATCAAGTCATTTATTCTTATTCATTAAAAAAAACATTTGCAGAATATACTGCCATTTTTCTCTATTTTCCTTTGAGAAGGATTATTTTTCCATATAAATGTATTGTTTCTGTTAATTTATGTGATTACAAGAATGAATAAATGTCTTAAACTATTAGCCCACCTTCATCTCTATAAATAGTGTCGAATGTATCCCACACAAACAAAACTCTTGAGTGCTCTGTGTAATTTTCAGGGTACAGGAGTATCAAACCAAGAAGTTTACAATTCATGGCACGTTCATTGGTATCTCATCCATTCTCCAGATTGCTGCCACCTGAACCACAAAGTATATGTTCTAGATGTCAGTCGGCCTAGGAGGCAGAGCAGATTATCCACAGTCCATCACCTCTTCAGGACAGGTTTCCCTTCGTGAAGGAGAAGTCACACTAGGTTGAAGGATGATAAAATCACAAGTTCAATGTTGTCTAGTGGGTCCAACTTATAAGGATCCTCACCAGGTTTCCAAGGCTGTAAAATCAGGACAGAAGGAGGCTCTGTTTTCTCCAGCGGAGGCCCTAATGGACTAACTGCCAGAGACACTCCACTTTGGGTTAGCAACTCAACTCCCCACAGCCTTTGCCAATAATAGGATTGGTTGACTCCGTTACATCTCCCTCAGGGCTCATTCTTTGCAGTCCAGTGAAGATGATTTTGAATGTGCAGATGAGCCCATGTCTGAAGGCTACCCACTGTTCCCCAGCAGTCCTAGAAGACCAGTCTGTGCTGTGACAGCAGTTGGTTGGGGCCCTGGTGTACAGCAGAAAGGATTATTTGTCAGACAATTCTCTGGGTCCCAAGCATTTTTAATTAAAATGGGCCTATAAATAGTTTATGTCCATTTCCTCTGGAACTCTCAAGTCAGTAGAGACCAGAAATGAGTAGGCTTAGTTCAGAACATTGAGCCAAATGAGTTAAATGAAAATGAGTGCTTCAGACTGAGCTTTGGAGATTAATATGCTGCATTTTCTGAGATAAATGCATTGCCCTTTCAGTGAAGGTAGAATTTATTTTAAATAAACACCTTCCAGGTATGTCTCCTGTGTTTTTTAATATGAAGAATTAATCATTCCTTGAAATTTAAGAGTCAGGGGAGAGGAAAAGCAAGACAGATATTGAAGACATTTGTCAGAGTCATAATCTTGACACTGTCCTTGGGGCTACCAAGGTTACAGGGATGTGATTGCTTGTTTCTGACACGAGTGATCTTTTAAATCCCACTACTTCTTTGGACTCCAAAAATTGCAATTTTAGTGGAAACCCAGCTCATAAACCTAGAAATTACAGTGAAAAGTTGTGGACAAGAAAGGTGATCTCTTTGCCTATATTGGTGCATCAAGAAAGTGCGGAAAATGAAATCAGGAAATACATAATTACACAAAAGTGATTTTTCATCATTAATTCAATTTCAGGAAGTTAGGAAGTGAGAAAATAACTTTATTCCTTTTGTCTTAAGTGTCCACAGACCTATATCCCTCTTCCCCCCAAACGCACTTCTTCGTGCTCCTGAGTTGCTGAAGATAATGACCACCAGTGTCCTCAGGCATTAGACGAGGACAGGCAGAGAGTCTCTGTCATGCCTCTGATCTAGGGGCACTTGTCGTTTCCTTGTGCTCCCTTCAAGACCTCACAGCAGTGGCATGCCTCCTAATCTGAATCCCCATAGAGAGTCTGTGGGCACTGAGAATATGTTTGCTGTGTGCACTCTTCTGGACTTCACTATGTGCTTGGCATCTGGATGGTGCTTGGGAAATAACTTGTTGAAGAGATACTTTGCTTTTTTTTAATGCCAGAGGTATTCTTTCTTTATTTCCAAAAATACTTCTTTATACAGAGTTATCTGGTACCCTTGGAAGGAGGAGTGGCATCCACTTACATAATAGCTTGTCTCCGGAAACCCTATGAACCTGGAGAGAGGATGAAAGGCACCGAAGCGTCGAGGACTCTCCTTCATAGGGTCGCTATGAGTCGCCTGCAAATCGACGACACTTAACAACATCTAGTACCCTGTTGGTCTACTAAAACTCTATATTATCTGCTCATGTGAAACTTGTGTATAGACCAAGAAGTAGTTGTTTGCATAGAACAAAGGGATATTATAAGCATAAAACCAGAAAAGGTGTGTGTCAAAGTGGTATCCCTTCCCTGTACCTAGGAAGACCCTCAGTGAAATGAATTGACACAGTGAGTACAACAGTGGACTTGAACAGCACGGAGATCTTGACGGTGGTGCAAGATAGAGCCGATCTATTGTTCATAGGGTCACTGTGAGTCATATTTGGCTTGAGGGTTAGCAACAGTCTATAGGCAAGCTAACCACATAATTTGAGAAGCTTGACTGTATGAAGAAGAATGGGGCATTAGGAACAGAGGAAGACTCAGCACTATGTTATGTAGCTAACATGATTTTGCTTGCAGAAAGTGAAGAGGACTTGAAGTACTCACTACAGAAGATCAGACTACAGCCTGCAAAATGGATTACATCTCAACAACAAGAAAACAGAAATCCTCACCACTGAACCAATAGGCAACATCATAATAATCTGACAACACATTGAAGTTGTCAGCAGTTCACAGTCAACATCTAGGATATCAGCAGTCCAGAAGTCAAAAGATGTGTTACATGTGAGAGTCTGCTATGAAGGACCTCTTTAAAGTGATGAGTAATTTGGCATCAAGATTGGAGGGGGACTCATTATCAACCTATCATAGGCAGATGGCACAACTTTGCTGAAACTGAAGAGGACATGAGCGCTTGCTGCAAAAGGTCAAGGACTGTAGTCTTCATTATAGTTTGAAGCTCAGGCTCAAGAAGAGTCTCACCACTGGGCCAATTGGCAGCACCATGATAGATGGAGAAGAGATTGAGGTTGTTAGCAATTACAGCTTGCTCGGATCCACAATCAACACTCTTAATGCCAGCAGTCAGGAAATCAAAAGATTATGTACATTGGGAAAATCTGCTGTCATGGGCCTCTCCAGAGTGTTGAAGAGCAACAGTGTCAGTCTAGATAAAAAGATGTGCCTAATCCAGGTCATGGTTTTCTCACTTGTTATGCGTCAAAAAGTTGAACACTGACTTAAGATGAGAAGACTAGATGCCGTCAAGTTGTGGTGCTGGGTAT
Organism: Elephantulus edwardii; assembly: GCF_000299155.1. Classification (NCBI taxonomy): domain Eukaryota; kingdom Metazoa; phylum Chordata; class Mammalia; order Macroscelidea; family Macroscelididae; genus Elephantulus; species Elephantulus edwardii. Next base: position 5,561,090 of record NW_006399907.1, on the reverse strand, counting down.
GAGTCTTGAGCATACCATGGACTGCCAAGAAAACAAACAGGTCTGTCTTGGAGAGGGTGAAACCAAGTCTCTCCTAGAAGACTAGGATTTTGTAGCTCCGCCTCACTTTGGGCACATATCCAATAGAAGGACATCATGCTCGGAAGGGTGGATGGACAGAGCACGAGAGGAAGACCCCAGCTGAGATGGATTGATACAGTAACTGGGGCAGTGAAGGTTAGTTAGTATGTCAGAATTAGTGAGACTGGCTCAGGATAGGGAAGGGTCAAAGCTGTTGTATATAGGGTTGCTATGCATCACAGGCAACTTAACCACTAATATTCTATGACATGTTTGGAAGCAGGAGTGGCATCCACTCACTTACTAAACAACTTGCCTCTGGAAACTATGAGGTTTGATAAACGTCAGTAGTTTTAGAGGGGATTCAGGCCTTTTGTTTATAGGGTTGCTATGAGTAGTGCTCGACTTGAAGACAATCAGTAACAACAACATGGTTGCAAATGTACGTATGCATATGTGTTTGTGTGTCTACGCATGTGTGTGTATATATGTGTATGTATGTGTGCATATATGCTTGTAGCCGTATATAACATCTATATTTTAAAATATATAGGCATCATAACTGCAGATAATTCTTAGACCTAACCATGTTCCTAGTGTGATTGAATTTCTGGGTTTCAAACTAGAATACTTGGTGATTAGCATTTGCAAACTTAAAATATTGCAAGCAGCGATCTAAGATACTCCTCTTTTCTTACTCAGAGCAAAAAAGAAGGAAAGAAACCAAAAAGACTGAGAAGAAACTAGTTTACACTATTAACATTCTACATGGACCATGGCCTCATCTACCCTCAGAGCAAAGAACTAGATATTGCCCAGATACCATTCTGATCAGAGCCACAATGGGCAGATTGTTTATCAGTGGGGTCACTAAGGTTCTTGTCACCTACTGTGTTAACATGTGTTACTCCCCAGATGCGTGAGGCCGGTCAGCAAACCCACTCACCCGTCCACTCCCGAAGGACTGAGCAGTCCTCCCCCAGATCCACGCTGGTCCAAGCACTGTGCCTCATGGCCTTGCCCACTGCACCTTTTCACAACCCTTTCTCCTCTATGGCAGGTATCATGGCCCATCTGCTCACAGTCAGACTGGGGGGTGATACTAGATAGGGACTGAGGAGGTGATGGTGGTGAGTGATCACACTGAGTGACACCTAACACCAGCCCTAGAGGTGTCGCGGCCTTGTCAGTCCTTCTGAGGGTGCCAGCCTGCCTTTCACCATAGTGTACCCGAGAGTCATTTTGATGTCACCCCTGACAGTGTCAGAATGGTGCAGTTCATTCTCCACACTTCCCTGATAGGAGGGTAGTAAAATGTGGAGCAGAACTCAAAATCCTAAAATTTCAAGGCTTATTCAAGAAAAACATGAACTGTAACTCCTGCCTGAGGGCACTTTTTAGTCAAATAACAGGTTTGTCACATAAAACAATATTACCAGAAAATAATATACAGCTTTAAAAAGTCATATACATGAGCTAGATGGTCAAAAGTTACTCTAAATCGAAAAATGAATGGGTATGCTCAGCAAACAAGATCACTGGAAAGTAGAATGTCCAGAAGGGAATTACTCAAAATGTTAAAACTAAAAAAAAAAAGTAACCAATGTCCCTGAACAATATGTGTTATACTTATTAAATGGGAACCTAACCACCAAGAAAACAAATAGATCTGGAGATGGTGAAACCAAGTTTCTCTTTGAAGGCTTTTGAAGCTCCATCTCACATACTTTGGGCACGTGGCCAGAAGGGACCAGTCTTGGAGAAGGACATCATGTTGGAAGGTTGGAGGGACAGCACAGGAGAGGAAGACCCGAATGAGATGTATTGATACCGTAACTGGGGCATTGAGGGTAGGTGTTTCGGAGTCATTGTGGCTCGCTCAGGACAAGACAGACTTCAGAGCTATTGTACACAGGATCACCATGGGTCACTGGTGACTTGACAGCACATAACAACACAATAACTTACACTGTAAACTTTTACCAAAAACTTAGGAAGGTATTGTTTAGAGGAGAAGTGCCTTATGAAATAGAGAATTTGATCCTTTGCAAACATTGCTGGTAATTATTTGTAAAACACAAACACTGGTCAAATAGTAACCTAGCACTTGGAATTTTCAGGAGTTGATTATCTAGTTTTGTAGATCTCAAGTCATCTTTCCTCATAATTGCCTATTAAAAACTTGAAAACAAAAACCTCAAACTCATTGCCATCAAATCTGTACCTTCTGACCTAATTAATACTGGGTTTCCAAGAATATAAATCACACAGCAGGAGATTGCCCCTCTTTCTCTTGCAGAGCCACAGTGGATTTAAAATGCCAGAGCAACACAGCCTCTGGGTTAACTGCACAATTCCCTATGTACTGTGCCACCAGGGATCCCTGGATATTACCTCTGTTGTTGTTATGTGCCGTCTAGTTGCCTGCAACTCATAGTGACCCTGTTTACAACAGCTCTGAACCCTGCTCTATCCTGAGCCAACCTTACTGTCTCTAACACACTTGCCCCCATTACCCTAGTCACTGAATCAATCCATCTCATCCAGGGTCTTCTCTTGCACCCTTGTCTCTCCACCCTCCCAAGCATGGCATCCCTTGGCAAGGCCTGGTCCCTCCTTGCAACATGTCCAAAGTATGTCAGACGAAGCTTCAGAACCCTTGCCTCCAAGGAGCAGCCTGGTTTTACCCTCTCAAGGCTGAGCCTGTTTGTTCTCCTAGCAGGCCATGATATATTCAGTACTCATCTCTAGCACCACAGCTCAAAGGCATCAGTTCTCCTTCTATCATCCCTGGTCATTGTCCAGCTTTCTGATGCATGGCATATAATTGCAAAGACCATGGCCTGGATCAGGCACACCTTGCCTTTAAGGTAATAATTTTTTATAGGCTTCCTTAGAAACATCCATCCTGATGTTACCTGTTGGTCCAGTGGTAACAATCTTTGTTTTCTTGACATTGAAATGAAATCCATATTGAAGGCTGTATTCTTTGATCTTCTGCAATAAGTGCTTCAAGTCCTCACTTTCAGCAAGCAAGGTTGAATCATCTGCATAACAGAGGTTATTGATGAGTCTCCCTCCAATCTTGATGCCACATTCCTCTTCATAGAGTCCAGCTTCTTGAATAATTTGCTCAGCCTACAGACTGAATAGATATGGAGAGAGAATACAATCCTGATGCACTCCTATCTTAATTTTAAGATGTGTAGTGTTCCTTTGCTCTGTTTGCACAACAGGCTACTTGTCTAGGTGTAGGTTTCACATGAGCACAGTTAAGTGCTCTGGGATTCCCATTCTTTCAGTGTTAGCCATAACTTGTTATGGTCTGCAGTCAAATGTCTGTGCATGGCCAATAAAACACAAATGTTTTCTGGTATTCTTTGCTTTCAGCCAGGATCTATCTGACATCAGCAGTGATATCCTTGGTGCCACAGCCTCTTCTAAATCCTGCTTGAACTTCTCACAGTTCCCTATCTATGTACTGTTCTAGCCACTTTTTAATGATCTTCAGCAGTATTTTGCTTGTATATTAATGATATTGTTTGATAGTTTCCACATTGTATTATATCACCTTGCTTGGGAATAAGAACAAATATGGACCTCTCCCAGTCCGTTGGCCAGACGGCTGTCCTCCATATTTCCTGCCAGACAGGTGAACGCATCCAGAGCTGCTTCTGTTAATTGAAACAAGTCAGTTGGTATCCCATTGATTCCTGGGGCCTTAGTTTTCACCCGTGCCTTCAGTACAGCTTCCACTTCTTCCTTAATTATCATTGGTTCCTGTTCGTATGGTACTTCCTGAATTTTTTCAGTGTCAATCAGTTCTTCTTGATACAATGATTCCTCTAGTGGGTTTTCAGAGGCAATAAATTGCACAGGAGGATACTGCCTGCTTTTTTCCCATAGAACAGCTTGTGGATTTGAATCAGCATGAGAGGCACCGTTTATAGACTAGCAGTGTAACTATCTATAGACTACGCAACTAAAAGTCCTTACAATTGGAACATGTTGTTGTTGTCATTGTTGTTAAGTGCTATCAAGTCACCTGTGACTCATAGCAACCCAATGTATAGCAGATCTGAAGCCTGCCCTGTCCTGAGCCAGTCTCACTCACTCAGACACACCTACCCCTATTGCCCCCCCAGTTACTGTATCAATCCATCTCATCTGGGGTCTTCCTCTCCTCTGCTGTCCCTCCACCCTTCTGAGCATTATGTCCTTCTCCAAGGATTGGTTCTTCCTGGCCACATACCCAAAGTATGTGAGGCAGAGCTTCAAAATCCTAGCTTCCAAGGAGAAAGTTTCACCCTCTCCAAGACAAATCTATTTGATTTTTCTTGTAGTCCATGGTATGTTCAAGACTCTTCTCCAGCACCATAACTAAAAGGTATTGATTCTTCTTCTGTCATCTTTAATCATTGTCCAGCTAGCTTTCTGATGTAAGTAATTGCTAAGACCATGGCCTGGATCAGGTTATCCTTAGTCTCAGTATTCTGGAGAGGTTCCTGACAGCAGATTTTCCCAGTGCAATTTGTCTTTGATTTCCTGACTCCTGGTGCCAAGAATGTTGATTGGAACAGAGACATTAAGCACCATCACACAAATAACAAAACATAGATCTTCATTTCCATATAGCCAAGAATGGAACCCATTGTATCATGTTTGTATCTTACTTCCTAAAGCCATTGTGAAAAATGTGTGGTGAATACATAAATAAATAAATATACTCAGTGGTACTCTCTATGTGTTAACTGATTCTCACACATACAAAATGACCTTCACTGTCTCATAACGTTATAAAGTATTTTATTTATGTAATAGCTTAAAAGAGAACATATTGTTGTGGGGTTTTTTTAATTTGAGTTCAAGTTTACAGATCTTTTTATTCAATCATTCATAAGCATTTTGTTTTATAACATTAATTATAATTGATTTATGTAATTCATTATGATGTATGATCAACCTCTTACTGTATATTGCTAAAAGGGAAATAATCTAAGACTTATATTAATCTCCTTTTTTTAAGTATAACAATGTGTTGAATTGGATGCATACTTATCAGAAACTTGGATATCCATCTTTTCTGGAATATTGTTTTCATAAATTAAGAGAATGAAAGTTGCCATATTCAAACTGCATGATGTTTCTACTTGGTACTCAAAAAGAGATGGCATTGGTCATTCAACAGAGGGCTAAGTATCACTTACCATCCTGGGTCAAATCAGCTTCTGACTTCTTGGCTTTTTAATTAGCACTAAAAAAGAACATAGAACACATTTTACTCACAGGAGTAAGATGATGACATCTGAGAAATTGTCATTTTATTGTTGCTCTGCATTCCCTTTTATTGTTTTTGGATAAATGCTCAGTGACAGTACTTTGTTACAAATTAATGTTACAGAAGATAGCCATCACCAGGGCATATAAAAGAAAATGTTGCTGTGTGCTTTACACTAATTTTTCCTAATCTTAGGGACAGTACTATTGTTGTTGTTGTGTGCTGTTGAGTCGCTTCTGACTCATAACGACCCTATGTACAACAGCCCTAAACCCTGCTCTATCCTGGGCCAATCACACTGCCTCCAACACACCCATCCTGATTAACCCAGTCACTGAATCAATCCACCTCATAGAGGACCTTCCCCTCTTGTGCTGTCCCTCCACCCTCCCAAGCATGTCTCTCTCCAAGGACCTGTCCCTCCTTACAACATATCCAAAGGGACCTCTCCAAAGTACTAAAGAGCAATGGTGTCACTCTGGAGACTAAGGTGCATCTGATACAGGCCATGGTCTTTGCTATCACTTGTTATGCATCAGAGAGTTGGACAGTGACTAAGGAGGATAGAAGAATAATTGATGCCTTTGAGCTGTGGTGCTGGAGAAGAGTATTGACCTGCCAAGAAAACAAACAGATTCATCCCGGAGAGGGTTAAACCAGGCTGCTCCTTGGAGGCAAGGATTCTGGGGCTTCATCTGACATACTTTGGTCATGTTGTAAGGAGGGATAGTACTAGGAAGCTAATTTGTATTAACATAGGTGATTGGTTAAATCTTTGGTTAAACCAAAGAGTTGACTATGACTGATGGCAACCCTGTAAACAACTCATCTGAACCTTGCCCTGTCCTGCTCTGTCCTGATGATTGCTTTACTTGACTCCATCATTACAATCCTGTGCCAGTCCCTCCTGTTGAGGGTCTTCTTCCTCGGACCCTTTACCTTTCCCAGCATGTCAGAGGCCAGTCCTTGGAAAATAGACTTCATGGTGGAAAATGGCACATTTTTTATTATTAGATTTTGATTTCTATATTAGGGAAAATATAAAATGATCTCAGATGATGGTTAAAAAACCTTTGCGCTAAAAGTTGATACAGGATTAGTAAAGTGCTTATAAGTAGATCGTGAATTAATGTGAGAAGCCAGGCTTCACACCACAATCTTCCAGCAGAGTGAGATTTTCTGTTTGAGGAAAATTAAGTTGGATATGTCAGGTTTCATCTTGACTTGGGTGAGCTGTAGGTGCAAATGAGTGAAAACCTATCTGTTGAACACAGGTCATAACATGGAGCTGTAGCAAATGAGCACATTTCTGCTTGCACTTTTCACTGTTGTACATTTTATATGGCATGAATCCTGCTCTGATTCTGTGAACAAGTCTGTGGCTCAAAACTTAAATGCCTTGCTGAAGAATAAGAGGTGGTTGGAATGGCCAAGGTATTACAGTCATGGTACAAATAATTATGAAAGTAAATTGGTTGGTCATCTTGTCTAGAGTATTGCAAGAAATAAATTGGTAGCAAGGAATCTCTCTCTCTCCCCCTCTCCCTCTTCCCCCCTCCCTCCCTCCTTCTCTCCCTATTTCCCTCCCTCCCTTCCCTGTGAGTTAAATCATAATATGATAGAGCAGCAATGTACATTAATGCTTTGCAAAAAGTCCTTAAGAAGATTATAGATACTAGAAAGAGACTGTCGTAGTGCAAACACCAGACTAATACTTTGTTAGAAAAAGACAATGTTTTATTGAGATAATTGCATTTCATGAAATGGAGTACACACAGTATGTAAGGAGAAAATGCACAAACGTCCAAGATTTATTTGCTTTTTAAAACATGAGCTTGCACATCAAAGAGAATGCAGTTGAAGAAAAGACAAATTGCAAGGAGATGTCAAATCACATATTTCACACAGTTTTAAAATCATTCTTAGCCAAACATTAATTCCTTGTCTCCTGATACAGCTTGACTAAGGCAGCATTTTTTAAAGCACACTATGTAAATATTTTTATGTAATGGTGGTGTCATTGAATGTCAATCAGTCAATTCTAGTTAAAATCCTTAAAATGGAAAACAAATATTTCAGTAAGGAGGTTGACTCCACTCTAAGCTGTAGTCTTTAAAATATAAATTTTGTTTCTTTGGCTAAGTGCAAGTGATAATACCTTAAACAAATTCACCAGTTGATTCAAGGAGCAATTAAGATACCCAGTCTAACAGCTTTATCCACAGAGAGTTGTTCTGCTAACGGAAAGGCCTCTCTGGTGCCTCAAGTCTGCCAGCAGCTTCAAGGGAAAAAGATGGACAGTCTCCTCCTATGTGATTTTCTGTCTCAAAAACACCTGTGAGTTAGTTCCAACTCCACAGCAGTGAGTTTGAGTTTCTAGTTTTGCTACAATGCTCCATCTAGGTTAGAATTCTGACCCTTGCCTTCATTATTAGAAAATAATACCTTGACAGGAAAAGATTGACTGAGTTTGTTGTGTTATGTTAAGTGCTGTTGAATGGGCATTAACACGTAGCAACCCTGTGAAGAACAGATCAAAACCTTGGTCGATACTGTACTATTCTCACAATCTCTGCTATGTGTCAGTCTATCCCATTGAAGTCTCCCTCTCATTAGATAGCCTCTGCTATTCCAAGCGTAGTGTCCTTTTCCAAGGCCTGGTTCCTCCTAACAACGTGCCCAAAATATGTGAGACAAAGTCTCAACCAACTTTGCCTCTAAGCATGGCTGCACCGTCTTGAAATAAATTCATAGAGATCCAATGAGTGTAGTAATAATCTAGTACAAGATAGAATGGGCCAAGTAGTATAAAATAGGACTATAGGTGATAGGCTTTTGAAACTTCAGAGTGTAGAAGACCAGAACATTTAGATGATAGTCCGCAGAAGGTAGGTCAACTGATCTTAGCAAGCACCGCACATTTAAGAGGAAGAGTATACCTTTGAAGGGGACAGATTGGTTGAGGGAAGAAGCAAACCCTTTGGTGACAATAGAAGTGTTTCAAGTTAGGAAAGGATAAGGTCCAACTCTACCCTGATCAGCTCTTCCCCCTTCAAAACATCCCCCAATAAAATAGAACATAGTAAAGATGGTTAGCTGTGTATGCAAAAGCAGCTGAGCCACATTCCCTAGGCCTCCCTGCCATCAGCCGGAGCACCACCTTTGAAAGTTTGATAATATTAGGTGTTGTGTTAGCCCTTGATAGCATAAATCAAGGTTAAGATATTTGTCCACACTTAATAGTGACTCTAATTCAAGCAAAGTTATGATAACTCTTTCTCCTTTTTTTGTTTTTGCTATTATTGATTTTACTATTGTTTTAACTTCCAGTTTATTTTCCTTTCCTCTTTTTAAAGGAAAGATACAAGGAAGCTGAGGAGATTTACCAAGCTGGAATAAAGAACTGTCCAGACAGCTCAGATTTGCATAACAACTATGGAGTTTTTTTAGTTGATACTGGTGAGCAAAATTCAAGAGAATGTCTTGTGTTGAGATTAGATGATACTATCTGTCAAACAGAATGGCAGTAATCCAAATAATGCCTCAGATAGTCAATTCCCTGGGCTTGGCAGGAAGTACGCACTGTTGACAGACACATTGTCCCTTGGGGTTGTGAATACTTTAAAACTTCACACTTAGTCCAGTCTTCCCAGCTCACATAATCATTTCTCTAAGGAAAACTCAAGTGGCAAGAAATCGCCTTGATGATTTAATGAGCTGCAACCTTCTTTGAATATCGTTTATACAAACTTGAAACAAACAGATGATAAAGAATTCCTGTATAAGAGCCTGCAACTAAATCTAGTCATGGTGTGAGGACGAGGCTTTTCCACCATTGATAAAAGTCTCCAGATTGTTTCACTGTCCCTTACTTAATGTCCATCACTGAAGTGCTATTACCACAAGTGAAAGAGTGCTCCTGTATGATAGGCACTAAATAAAATGCACTCACTCTGTCTTACTTACTGCAAAAGCTTTATTGAGCAGGGATTTTATTTTATTTATGATTTATGCAAGCCTTTGATACTATTGGCATATAATGACTGCATATAAATAATGAAAAGAATGATTTGAATGTAATAAAAAGCACCACTTTGTTCTTGTTGACTAGCCGCCCTGAAGTAAAATTCCATTTTAATTATTTTTTTTCAATATTAAGTGCTTGGAAGGGTTTTAATTTTCCAGGATATTTGAAGCTTGATGTTTTTAAGAAAACCAATTTTTACTCCAATATGCTGAGAAGACTTACTTTGGTTTTGTGTGTAAAATTGTTGTTTGGTGCCACCTGCTGGTTTTTTAGTAACATAATGGCAAATTCCCTGTCATAAATGGAAATTAGAAAAAAAACCTTCAGTTCTTATGATCAAGCCCCTTATTTGTTCTTCTCCAATAACAGGTAACCTGCTTCTTCCATCAAAAAAAGACACCCACTGACCACTCCATAGCATTCCTCTGCTGCCACTATTCAATTTTCTCTGGTACTTTCATAATCTGCCCCATTCCCAGTGGCCTGAGTATCAATTTGTAAGATCTCTCCAAACTCCTCCTAAGTATATTCAAAGCATGTTCACTGGAAAACATTGCTGTGTAGATAAGAAAGGTTCCATTTCATTCAGAACTCTAGACTATCCTAAAGTTTGTTCATTCACTTAAATTTAATTTCACTAAGAAACTCCTTTGGAGAAAATTTGAGAAAGACTTCATTTTAGTTCTAGTCTTAACCCTTCTGTCTCTCAAACCCCAAGTTATATCAAAAGGCAACTAAACAATATCAGATACTTGCAAGAAACATGTATGCTCATGTGAATACACACATTTTAGAATATGTAACTCGCAATGCTTTTGTTGTTATGTTCAAAATCTCATTAAATAAATCACTTATAATGAATGATTTTAAGATTCCACTAGCATATGCTTATTTAAAGAAATGCCTCATTTACCACTTTTAAATATAGTAATTGAAACAGACAGATCTTTAGAAATTGATTCAGGATGTTTTTCTTTCAATAATACCAATTCTAACTATTGTATGAAGTGAAACAGCAATATTTTAGGTAAATAAAAGTCACTGATAGTATCAAGACTTATCTGTGACAGGGGTCAAAAAATCCTTGACGACAACTTGTAATAGGTTTTAGATGTTGTTACTATTACTAGTTATTGTGCCAGTGGGAATAATAATGAAAATATTCAAAATTTGGTAGCAAAACAGAGAAGTCAAATACAAGCTGATTTATAAACGTAATCACTGCTGTAACTGTAATAATGAGGAAGAATGATCTAAAGCAAGAGATTGACAATTTCAGGCTTAATCATAGAGGATGTTCCCCTCTTACTAATCCATCGCTGATTACAGGCACTCCAGAGAAAGCAGTGATCCATTACCAACAGGCCATCAAACTTAGCCCAAGTCATCATGTGGCCATGGTAAATCTGGGGAGACTCTATAGGTCATTGGGAAAGAACAGTGTGGCTGAAGAATGGTACAAACGGTAAGGTTCCTTCTTTTGACTTTTTAAGTTGCTCAGAGGCATAACAGTTTGCCTTTTTTTTTTTTATTTTTTTTTTTTTTTAGTTAATTGGAACATACCCTCTCTTGGTATACTAACAGATGTTGCTGACTCTGCTAACACACATTGCCATGTTCAAAGACTGCACTCTGGTGACTTAGTAATAAGGAGTTCTACTGCCACCCCAAAGGCACATGGTTCAGAACCACCGGTTGTTCCTAAGATAGAGATGGTCAATCTTACGATTTACCTTGTGATAAATCTTGTAATTTACATCCTCTGAAAACCTCCTGCAGGGTCTGCTATGAGTCAGTTCCAAATTGAAAATACATAATGATAACATCTTCTAAGAGGAAAATATAGCCATATAAATGGTATGCCAGCTAATGGGTTTTGACCTGTTAGTTAGCTCCAAGCACTGATTCAACATTCCCACCTTAGTTAGCCCATTGTTTTCTAAACACAAATAACAGCAATTAAACTGGGAATAATTGAAAGATCTATGCACCAGCACTGGTCTCTTCTCACTAAAGGGAGAGTTAGCTCCCATATCACTAGCTCACTGGGGACACTTTGATGTCCAGAGCATGATTTCATGATCATGTTTAAACCCTTCATCTTGATATTTAAACACACAAACAAAAGAGAGAAAATTTAAGCGCATGCACGCATGCACGCACACACACACACAACACACCAAAAAACAACACCCACAATGGAGCAGAATCTCAGACTTTGAGAGCCCTTCCAAAGCTTAAGTTTAAAACTTTGAAAATGTACCTACTGTAAAAAAAAAAAAGTGTTAACTTGGCTTTTTTTTTTTCAACACGCAGCGCCCTGCAGGTGGCACGCAAATCTGAGATTTTGTCGCCTTTGGGGGCGTTATATTACAACACCGGCCGTTATGAAGAGGCTCTGCAGATTTACCGGGAAGCTGCAGCACTTCAGCCCGCGCAGCGAGAACTCCGCTTGGCGCTGGTGAGTTAGGACTAGAAAAATGAAGCTGAAACCGTACAGACCGGACACAGGATAGACAGGGGTGCTTGGTAGACCTCAGAGCTGAAACGAGGATTTGGCTGTACCCCAAACCCACTGAT
>NW_006399907.1:5545813-5549045 GCF_000299155.1 Elephantulus edwardii | reverse complement strand
CCCCACCCCCGTTTGCTCTTCTCTTTGAAAAGTAAAAGAAAAATCCCTTCATTGGTATACAATCCTCCCGCATCACCCCCACCCCGAGTATACTCCACTCTGCAACCTTCATTCCGGACTCTTATGATAATCATAATGCCCTAAAATATATTACTTTTAAACTGTTCTCTCCCTCATCGGCTTCAATGCAGAATACATAATTCTTAATGGGAGAAGAATGCTCTTTCTCCTCCAACTCAGATTCGGAGGTTAATAAATCTTAATGGGAGAAGAGTGCCCTTTCTCCTCCAAGAGCTGTCAGTGGGTTCAAACCACTGACCTTTCATTAGCAGTATGATATATGCAGTGTTATATACCATATGATATATACCACTAGGGCTCCTTAGATGACTATAACATATCCATATGGGGAACATTAATAAAATACGTGTGAATAAAGGTATTTAGAATACATTGCTGACCAAAAATGTTCACCCTGAGATAATCTTTAAACTTTAAGCCAAAAATCTTTTGTGAAGCCTTTTTAAAATCAAACAGCACTTCCCCCACCCCCCTACCCCACACATTTATATTCCCAACTTAAAGAAAGGGGGAAAGAGGCAAAGATCTTCTAAAATTACTTCCTAAAATGGGGTAAACCTAAGAGAGGGGTCATATATAGACAGGGGGCTCAAGTGAAATTTGTTGATATTGCAAGCTGGTTAATAGAACCCATGGTCTGGCTGATTAAGGCTTCAATTCTGTTATTTTTTAAAATTGAGAAAAAATATTTTTAAAAATTGGAAAAAAATTAAGATACATGGTTAAAATATGAGAATTAGAAATAAAAGAAAGTAAGGGACTTATCAGAGGGAGCAGCCAGGTGTATTTTTTAAAAAATAATTTAAAAAATCTAAGTTGTTGTTATGTGCCATCAACTGTGACTCATAGCGACCCTGTGTACAAGAGCTCTGAACCTTTCTCTATCCTGAGCCAACATCATCATCTTCGACACACCTACCCCCATTACTCCAGTTACTGAGTCAGTCCATCTCATTGAGGGTCTTCCCCTCCTGTGCTGTCCCTCCACCCTCCCAAGCATGATGTCCCTCTCCAAGGACTCGTCCCTCTTCACAACATACCAAAGAATGTCAGATAGAGCTTCAGAATCCTTGCTTCCAAGAAACAGCTTGGTTTCACCCTCTCCAGGATGAATCAGTTTGTTCTCTTAACAGTCCACGGTATAGTCAATACTCTTCTCCAGCACCTAAATCTAAATACTTAGTAAAAAATGTCTGTTTTCAGCATTATGCTCTTTTAAAGTGACAGGAGCACCAATTCACCATTGCAAGAATATGGAAACAGCCTAGATGTCCAACCACAATTCAATTGGTTGAGAAATTATGGTCCATTCACACAGTAGAATACTATGCAACACACAGGAGCAACGATTTTGTAAATTTCTACCTAACTAATTTTTTTATGTGAGAATTTATTATAGATATCATACTACTTTATCTTAAAATAGTTCCTAAGAACAAGAGTATTCTCTGTGTCATCACAGTATGTCTTTCAAACTCAGGAAAATAAACAATAAATACTACTGATGTCAACTTGAGGGGGAAAGCAGAGAAAGGAGGTAAAATGTGCAACAAAGAATGAATGAAAATCTAACTTTCTGTAAACTTTTGTTAAAATCACAATTAAAACATTTTATTTGGAAAAAATACTAGTGATTTTTTAAAATTTTCATGTTTTAGTCTTTATTCTTCCTTCTTATTAGATGTATAATACAGCAAATCTACTATCTCATTACAAGAACTGTGTTTTGTTGAAACTGCAGGAAACTATTTGTATTCTAACATGTTTAGTCAATTCTTTTTCAGGAACCCAAATAATTGTATTACACTCATAGGCAAATGCACATGCATCCCTAAATAAAGAAAACTGAAACCTGAAAAGTGATGAGCCCTCTCCATCCGTCACTAGATAGTTACTGAACATGTTTGTCAGAAAGATTTCTGAATGCCTTCATTCAGGGATATCTTACTTGATAACAGTATGTCTTCTAAGCCACTATCCATGTGGTTTTACAGGCTCAAGTGTTAGCTGTGATGGGTCAGACAAAAGAAGCTGAAAAGATGACCAATCACATTGTGTCAGAGGAGACAGGCTGCCTTGAATGCTATCGCCTTCTGTCAGCCATCTATAGCAAGCAAGAGCACCATCACAAGGTAACAAAGGACATTGTTTGAACCCATGGGCAGAAATGATGTGCTCATACATGATTCTTCAACTTGCCATTTATAACTTTAAGCAGTCTTGAATATCATACTTTTTTAAATTACTTTTAAATTTTTAATGTGTTGTGAGTGAAAATTTACAGAGAAATTTGTTTTCCACTCAACAATTCGTATATATGTTGTTTTGTGACATTGATTGCAATCTCTACAATGTACCAGCATTCTTTATTCCTTGTTTCTCCTGGTGTATACTGTTTCCAGTTGTCTGTCATTTTTATGCCTGCATTTGCTACCCTTTTGGTCTTCTCTCATTCTAAGGAGTGCATACTTTTTTGGTGATACTTGCTTTATAGACCTGTTCATTGTTTGACTGAAAGTTGATAAGGGATGGTAAATTCAGTTCCAGGCTTATGGAGTATGTAGGCTGTAGTCACAGCAGCTCTGTCACTCATCATCAGACCAGTAAGTGTCATCTTTTACACTATTTTGAGTTTTGTTCTGTTGTGATTCCAAGCAGAGTGTTTGGTAGTGGTAGCCGGGCACCATCTAGTTCTTCTGCTCTCAGAGTAGTGGAGGCTGAGGGTCATGTGGCCCATTAGTTCTTTGGACTGATTGTTCCTATGTATCTTTGGTTTTCTGCACTCTTCATAGCTCTGGATGGAAACAGGTTAGGTGAGAATAGGGGTAGGGGGTGTCCAGTAATTGTACCGTACATGGCTGCTTAGAGCTTTTAAGATCCCAGTAGGATATAGAACATTGTCTTGTGGACTGTGTTATGCCAGTTAACCTCAGTGTTCCCCAAGACTATAGTCTGGAGCCCCTAGGCCTAACATCACATTTCCTCAAGGTGTTTGGTTATGACTAAGATGTTTCATAACTTTGCTGTGCATGCTCTATTGCATTTATGGGTATATTTGCAGCAAATGTAAATACATATGTAGAGGCATCCTCTGTCAAAACACACACTGTGTGTGTGTGTGTGTGTGTGTGTGTGTGTGTGTGTGTGTGTG
>NW_006399907.1:5533190-5545503 GCF_000299155.1 Elephantulus edwardii | reverse complement strand
CACACATGCATCTTTGTTGTACACCATCAAGATGGAACTGATCCTCTTGTAGGTTTTCAGAAGCAATTAATAACATGAAAGGATATTACTCATCTTTATCTTACAGAGTAGCTGGTGGGTTTGAACTGCATAACTTTGGGTTTCCAGCATAACTTCTTACCACTAGGCCACCAGAGCTCCCTCATTCCTACATTTGCTGTTATGTGTGCCATCAAGTTGACTACAACTCTTAGTGACCCAGTAGCTCTGAACCCTGCTCTATCCTTACTGTCTCTCACATGCCTATCCTCAGTACCCCCATTATTATGTCAATCCCTCTTATCCAAGGTCTTCCTCTCCTATGCTGTCCCTCCACCATTCCATGCATGATATCCTTTTCCAGGGATTGGTCCCTCCTGGAAAAATGCCCAGAGTATGTGACATGTAGCTTAAAAATCCTTGCCTCCAAGGAGCATCTTGGTTTCACCTTCTCCAAGACATATCTGTTAGCGAGAGAGAGAGCGCGCATGCACGCATGAGTTTAGGTAGCATCAAGCTGACTACAACTCAGAGTGACCCTGTGAATAACAGATGCTCATCTTCACTAGGTACACTAGATATATTTCACTAGACAGACTGTTCTTACAGTCAGTGTCAGTTCATCTCATCAAGGGCTTTCCTTTCTTTTGCTGACCTTCCACCTTTCCAAGCATAATGTCCTTTTCCCAGGACCAGTCCTTCCTAACAACATACTCAAAATTTGTGAAACAGAACTTCACCATCCTTGCCTCAAAGGTACACCCTTGTTGTACTTTCTTGAAAACACATTTATTTGTTCTCTTGGCAGTCCATGAGATTTTTCAGTACTCTTCTCAAGCAGCGCAATTCAAAGGCATCTGTCATCTTTAGTCATTGTACTACTTTCAGATTATGACATTGAAAAGACTATAGTTTGAATCAGGTGCACCTTCATTTTTAAAGTGACATCATTTCTCTTTGACAAGAAGAGAAGTCCTTGACAGCAGATTTACCAAATGAAGTATAGCTTTTGATTTCTTGACTGCTGGTGCTAATGATGTTAATAGTGGATTCAAGCAAGACGAAATCACTGATAACTTCAGTCTTCTGTCCCTCTATCCTGATGTTGTCTATTGGCTCAGGGGTGAGGATTTTAATTTTCTTAATGTTGAGATTTAATCCATAAGAAGGAGAAAGATTTTGTCATCTGCATAATGGTAAGTCTCCCTCTGATCCTAATGCCACATTATTCTTCATATCATCAAACCTCTTGCATGATTAGCTCAACATACACACTGAACAGGTATGGAGATAGGATTCGGTCTTGATGCATACATTTCTCAATTTTAAACCATGCAGTGTTCCCTTGCTCTATTTGGATGATAGTCTCTTGATCAAAGTATAAGTTTCACATGAGCACAATCCAGTGTTCTGGGATTCCCATTCCTCTCAGTATCAACCATAATTTGTTATGATCCACACTGTTAAATATCTTTGCATGGTCAACAAAATATGGATAGACATCCTCATAATATTCTCTGCTTTCAGGCAAAATCCATCTGACAACAATAATAATATTGCTCATACCACAGCCTCTTCTAAATCCGACTTGAAATAGTTTGCTGTTAATGTACTGTCCCAACCATTTATGGATGAACTTCAGCAAGATTTTACTTGCTTGTATTATTAGTGTTATGTAATTTCCAAATTCTGTTGAATCACTTTTTTGGAAATGAAAAGAAATGTAGATCTCCTCCAATTGGTTGGCCAGGGAGCTGTCTTCTGCACTTCAGTTGGTATGCCATCAATTTTGAGGGCCTTATTTTTTTGCCAGTGCCTTCATGGAAGCTTGAATTTCTTCATCACCATTGGTCCCTGATCATATGCTACTTTCTGAAATTATTCCATGTCAGTCAATTCATTTTGGTATAGTGACCTCAATGAATTCATCTTTCTATGTGTATCCTTCTATTGATTCCTATATCTTTCAAGATTTTGTCCATAGCATCTTTGAGTATTGTAGCTTGAGGCTTAAAGTTGTTTTCAGTTCTTTTAGCTTGATCTGTGTTGGGGGGCAGTAGGCGCTATTTGTAAAGTACTGCTGCATTGTGTAAGCTCTGATCCCTAGTACTTTGTGTACATTAGATTCCTGATCCTGTGCTATTCTCAGAATCTCTGCTATTATGTTTTATTTTCATTGTTAGGTTAGTGGACTTAAGGAAGAAATCAGAGAGAACAAGAGAAAGATTAAAGCAGCCTTATTAAAAGGCATTGGGGGGCGGCAGGTAGGGGACCTCCCAGGTGAGGTTCCTCATTCTGAAGATGCAGAGTGGAGAGGTTGCACCGTGAACTTATTGGGAAGGGTTTTTATAACAGAGTCTTTAGGGAGGGACATTTCATTGTGATTTATGGTTCATCCCTTAGTTCTGCCAGGTGGGCGGGCTGTTCACTTTTCTTGTCAATGTGTGTATTCTTTGAATTCTTCATTTTCGCCTTTGTCCCCCTGTAGGGTCCTAGCAGTCATCAGTATATAAATAGGGAACCTGAAGACTAAGAAATTATACCTCATAATTTCTCGGGAAGAGTCAGGAAGAACAAAGAATGTAGATGTTTTGATTACTATTTCTAACATGATGTGAATAAGAATAGATGTTATCGCTTACATCTGTTTTGTCTAATATTTTTTTTATTATGTCTAAATTTTCAACCTCTGCAGGCACTTGATGCTATAGACAAGGCTCTCCAGCTGAAACCAAAGGACCCTAAAGTCATATCTGAACTTTTTTTCACAAAAGGAAACCAACTGAGAGAACAGAACCTTCTTGACAACGCTTTTGAGGTATAAATACTTAATAAAATTAGATTAATACATTCATA
The DNA here is from genome assembly GCF_000299155.1 of Elephantulus edwardii. Taxonomy (NCBI): domain Eukaryota; kingdom Metazoa; phylum Chordata; class Mammalia; order Macroscelidea; family Macroscelididae; genus Elephantulus; species Elephantulus edwardii. The sequence goes on along the minus strand of NW_006399907.1, from coordinate 5,542,629 downwards.
GACTAAGTTTAATACTACTTCAGCCTTCAAGCGTATAAAGTAAACACTGGGGAGCTGTGGTGGTGCATTGAATTGAGCTAGGGCTGCTAATCGAAAGGTCATTGGTTCAAACCCTCTAGCCTTTCCAACAAAAAAGAGAGGTATTCCTAAAAAGATTTATAGCTTTGGAAAACCTATACAGCCATTCTACTCTGTTCTGACTTATAGGATCACCAAGAGTCTGGATTGACTTGACAGCAGTGAGTAGTTTCTTAGGGGGCAGATGAGGGCTAAACAGTAAAAGATTATCATCAAATTTGTGGAATGAATTCTCTGATTAGTTTTTCTAATATTTTAAGGTATTTGTGTTTTATTGGATATTTTTTCTTGTTTTTGATTCTTTTTTAAAATAACTGAGGTTCTTTTCAGTTATTCAAAGTCATGCAATACTTCTGCATTATTTTTTAAGTTGTCTCCTTTATCTTGATTTTCAATGCATTCCAAATTTCAGTCTCAAACCAGCCTTCTGTTTCCTCTTCTCTATCAACTACTAAATATTTGATGATGTAAATCAGTCTAAGAAGACATACCATACAGACTTTTTTACTACATTAATGAGTATAATTTCACTTTTTTTCCCAAAACTGAGGTAAAAGAGAGATAAACAAAATTCTGTTTACAGTATTGGATTCTTGCTAGTAATAGTAGCAAGAAACATTTAAATATGTGAACAGCAGCAGGAAGTAGCCATGGATGACTTCCATTATATTCCTTTAGGGTCTGGAATAAAGGAATAATGTGATGGTTGCCCCACGCCAGATCACTCTTTCAGAAACCTGATAGCATTTAAAGCAACCTGACCCCAATGGATCCTGATAAGGATTTGTCCTCCCTTTGTTGTTGTTGTTGTTGTTGTTGTTGTTGTTGTTGTTATGTGCCAAGGAGTCTCCTGTGACTTATAGTTACCCTATGTACAACAGCTCTAAACCCTGGTCTATCCTGTGCCAATCTCACTGTCTCTGACACACCCACTCCCATTATCCAGTCACTGAATCAATCTCCCTGCACTGTCCCTCCATACAAGCAAAACATCCCACTCCAAGGATTGGTCTCTGCTTGCAACGTGTCCAAAGTATATCAGACAAAGCTTCAGAATCCTTGCCTCCAAGAAGAAGCCTGGTTTAACCCTCTCTAGGATGAACCTGTTTGTTTTCTTAGCAGTCAATACTCTTCTCCAACACCACAGCTCAAAGGTATTGATTTTCCTCCTATCCTCCCTAGTCATTGTTCAACTCTCTGATGCATAACAAGTGATTGCAAAAACCATGGCCTGTATCAGGTTCACCTTAGTCTCTAGAGTGACACTGTTGCTCTTCAGTACTTTGGAGAGTTTCCTAACAGCAGACTTTCCCATCACAATGTGTCTTTTAATTTCCTGGCTGCTTGGTGACAAGTGTTGACTGTGGAGCCAAGCAAATTAAAGCTGTGAACAATCTCAATCTCTTCACCATCCATCCTGGTGCTGCCACTTGGCCCAGTAGTGAGAATCTTTGTCTTCTTGACATTGAGCCTCAATCCATATTGAAGGCTGCAGTCCTTGACCTTCTGCAGTAAGCACTTCAGGTCCTCCTCAGTTTCAGCAAACAGGGTGTGTCATCTGCATGATGCAGATTGTTAATTTGTCTTCCTCCAATCCAGATGCTACACTTCTCCTCATACAGCCCAGCCTCCCAGATAATCTGTTCTGCATATATGTTAAATAGGTATGCAGATAGGACACATCCCTGGCTTAAACCCTTCCCAGTTTTGAACCTTGCAGTGTTTCCTTTCTCTGTTCTAACGACTGCCTCCTCATCCAAGTACAGGTTTTGCATTAGCACAATCAAGTGTTCTGGGATTCCCATTCTTCTCAGAGTCAGCTACAGCTTGTTGTGATCCCCACAGTCAAACGCCTTTGCATAATCAATGAAACACAGATAGGCATTCCTCTGGTACTCCTTGCTTTCAGCCAAGATCCATCTAACATTAGCTACAATGTTCCTAGTACCACAACCCCTTCTAAACCTAGCCTGAACTTCTGGCAGTTCTCAGTTGATTATTAATATCACATAATGTGATATTACATTATTGTGATCATTAATGCCACATGCAAGCAGGATTCTGCTGTCCTCCCTAGCCCTCCCTAAAATCCCTCCCTAAGATTCTTATAAAAAGAAACCACCCTTGACTGCCTGTGCCATTTTGACTCTCCATGTGTGGTCCCTCTCAGACCATGTATTAAAGGCCTTTTCATTTCTTGGAGGTAGGGGGTTGGGGGAAATAAACCATGAACAGATATTTAGCTTAGAACTTGCCTTTGGCCTTTTATGCCAAACTCAGGAAATCCATAATCCAGCAGTATATTGAATCTTGTGTGTTTTTTTATGATTCATAAAGTTTCTGTTGGATACTTTTTACAAATAGATAGTTACTTTTTATTCCTAATTAATCTTAGTCTGGGAAGCTCTACTGAAACCAGTCCACCATGAATAGATTGGACACACCACTAGCAGAGCTTCTATCATCACAGCAACATGAAAACTGTTATTAGTAGATGTCATTGCATTATTTCCAGCTCATAGAGAGTTGTACAGTAGAATGGCACCCTGCCCAATCCAGTGCCATCCTCACAATATCTGCTGTGCTAACACCGTTATTACAGTCACTGTGTCAATCCATCCTATTGAAGGACTTCTTTTCCTTTTCTGACTCAACTTTCCCATGTATTATGTCTTTTTCCAAAGACTTTCCTCTCCTGATAACCTTCCCAAAGTCTGTGAGATGATGTTTCACCATCCTTGCTTCTAAGGAACATTCTAGCTATACTTTTTCCAAGACAGACTTGTTTGTTCTTTTGGCATTCCATGTTTTATTTCACATTCTTTGCCACTGTCACACTCGATGGTGTCAGTTCTTCTTTGATCTTCCTTATTCATTGTCAAACTTTCACAAGCACATGAAGCAATTGAAAAATGCCATGCCTTGGCTCAGGTATTTATTTAGTCTTTGGCATCCTTGCTCTGTAGCACTTTAAAGAGGTCACTTGCTGTGTGTTTGTCCAATGCAATACATCATTTGATTTACTGACTGCTGCTTAAAGGGTGTTGACTGTGGATCCAAGGAAAATTGAATCCTTGACAATTTTAACTTTTCTCCATTTATTATGATGCTGCCTTTGGGGATAGTTGTGAGGATTTTTGTTTTCTTGATATTCAGGTGTTATCCAGACAGGAGTCTTTGATCTTTTTCAGTAAGTTCTTCAAATTCTTTTCTGCAAGCAAGCTTGTGTCATCTGCATAGTCCTGATTGTTGAGGAGTGTTCCTTCCTTCAATTCAGTTACTATATTCTTCTCACATAATCTACATTCTCTGATTATTTGCATACCATACAGGTGTGTTTTTTTTAAAAAAAGTAATCAACAAAACTAAAAAATTATCAAATGGTAGCATTAATATCACATGCAAGTAAAATTTTTCTGAAGATTATTTTTAAATGGCCGGATTATTTAATAGGAAACTGCTTGAAATTCAAGCTGGATTCAGAGAAGGCCTTGGAACAAAGAGTATTGGCTGAAAGCAAAAAGTTAAAAAAAAATATTTACTTGTGTTTAATTGTTTAAGCAAAGACGTTTGACTATATGTTGTTGTTGTTGTTTTTATGTGCATTGAGTCACCTGTGGCTCATAGCAACCCTATGTCCATTAGCTCTGAACCTTACCCAATCTTGAGCCAATCTCATCATCTCTGACAGACCTAATCCATTTCTCCACTCACTGAGTCAATCCATCTATCTCATCCTGGGTATTCCTTTCTTGTGCTGTCCCTCACCTTTCCAAGCATGATATCCTTCTCCAAGGACTGGTTCCTTCTGTCCACGTGTCCACAGTCTATGAGACAGAGCTCCACCATCTTTACCTCCAGGTAACAGCCTGGTTTCACCCTCTCCAGGAAAGACCTATTTTGTTCTCCTGGCATTCCATGATATGTTCTATAATCTTTTCCAGCATCACAACTCAATGGCATAGATCCTTCTTCTGTCATCCTTAGTCATTGTCCTGCTTTTGGATGTATAGCAAGTAATTGCAAAGACATGGCCTAGATCAGGGGCACCTTAGTCTCCAGACTGTCATCATTGCTCCTCAGTATTCTACTGTATAGGTCATAATAAGTTGTAAATAACATTGCAAAAAATGGAAATTTCAGCACATCTAAGTGTGTTCAGGTGGAACCTGTACATGAACCATGAACCATTAAATCAAATTAATCAAGAGGATGATTTATAGTTTAAAATCAGGGAAGATGTGTGTCAGGGTTGTAGCCTTTCACCATCTGGAGGCTAAAAGTTTCTACAGTAAACAAAATAGACTGACAGGTGTAGCCTAATGAAATAAATGTCCTTAAAGTAATGAACAGGAATCCTGCCACTGCATGTGTCTAAGAGTAGGCTAAAAACCCAAGCTGCTGATATTGTAGGAGAGAACACCACATCGGGGTTAACTGTTAAAAACTAAGATTCTAGCACTCTAAGATTTTCTTTATAAGTTCCAGTTATACTGGCGGAGCAGGAGAAGCAAAAAAACAGTTTTTTTGTAGGTGGTGGCCAGCAGGAACTGAAGCACTGGTAAAGAAATCACTGAGTTTCCCTGCAGGCTTCTCCAGCCTCTTCAAGTCCCGAGGTTGGCACTGCAGGCAAATTATATATTTCTATTTCCTCCACTTTAAAATCAATGTACAAGTGAAAGGGGTCACCTGTGAACGTGCAGTGGCTTGTTTCATTATATTCACCATTTATATTTTCACAGGTAAAGAAGGTGGTTCCCACTGTCCTGCAGTGTTAAAAATGGGGTTTTGTTTTCTAACTTGAAGTTCTTTCTCATTTATTTAGAGTTATAAAGCGGCCGTGGAACTGAATCCAGACCAAGCACAGGCCTGGATGAACATGGGGGGTATCCAACACATCAAGGTAAGAAAAATAACCATGCACTTTGATGTGGACTCGTCTCCCCTTTGTGTTTTTCTTTCTCCTCAACAGATTGGAAAAAATATATTGTTATTTTCCTTTTTTTAATTATTTGAACACTAAGAACATAAAACTTAAAAAAACAACCAAAAACCAAAAACATCAAACTGATTCATTGCTGTCAAGTTGGAGCTCATAGCTGGTCCTCCAGCGTGTTTTCAGAAGCTGTAAATCACATGGGAGGAGATTGTTCGTCTTCCTTGCAGGGAGCAGCTTGTCCATTCAAGCCACATACTTTTAGTTAGCAGGGCAACTTTATCTACTAAACAAGCTACCAAGAGCTTGAAAACAAAATTGCATTTTTACTGTGTTACCTATGTATTGGATATTATGAATCTTTGTTACTGTTTTTTAAGTAAATCTATTCAAATTAGACTGCATGCTTTTACTAAAGAAAATCCCAGTGTCCTTCCAGATAAAATATGTAGGTATAAACTAAAGTCTTGTTAGAGCTCCTCATTGTTGTCCAAGTCAGAACCTCCTCATAGCTGACTCTCCACTGAGTTTCTGAAGCCCAAAATTGCCCAAAAAGAGATTGCCCATCTTTCTTCTTTGGACCCTATGTGCAGTTGAACTGTTAGAGGGACTAGTCTTTGGGTTAGCAGAACAACTCCCTATAGAGTAGGCCATTGAATCTATAGCTGTAAATGAGCTCTTTTTGTTGTTGTTGTATACTGTTGAGTTCAGAACCAACCTATAGCTGGCCTTCCAGCAAGTTTTCAGAGGCAATAAATCCCACAGGAGGAGATCGCCCATCATCATTCCACAGAGCAACTGGTGGATTCGGACTGTGTGCCTTTGGGTTGCCAGCACAGCTCCTTACCACTAGGTCACCAAGATCCAAGTTAGATCTTCATGTAGTCTATATTCATTGCAGCTTAACTTGAAATTAAGTGCTTCTTGAAATATTATTTTTTATTATTATTATTTCCTTAAAATATTATATCCTACTTCTTTTATCTAATTTAAATTTTACTTCCAATTTTCTTACTGAAGAACAACCTTAAAGGGCTTTTTGTTGTTATTGTTTCTTTGGTAGTTTCTTGTGGTGTTTTGACTGAATCTTCCTGCCAAGGAGGACTGAAATTGTCCTTATTGAGACTGTTATCTATAGCTATTAATGTCAAAGAATCACAGTATTCATTCCTGCATGAATCCATTCATTCACTTGACAAATATTGATAGAGTAAATCCTGTTTGCAGGCATTGTTCCATACACTGGAAACATAGCGTGTAAATAGACATACATTTTTTTCTTCGTGCAACTAATATTCTTGTAGGAGAAGGCAATAAATAAACACACACACAGCCCCCTCACACCACATACAGACATGTATGTAATATATCCTGTATCAGATGGCAATAAACACTAAGTGGCTAAAAAAAGAAGATAGGGGGTGAGGGTTGACATTTTAAATTGTTTGTTGTTTAGCTCTGGCAGCCTAATGGGAAAGGAGTTATGTTGCCAACTCAAAGGCAGGCAATTTCAGATCCATCAGCTGTTCCTCAGAAGAAAGATGGGCAGTTCCTCCCACGTAATTCACAGGCTCTGAAAATCCAGTGGAAGGTCAAGTATGAAGTAATTCTGACTTGCTGGCACAAGGGAATTAAAATGACATATGTGCAGTGACCTGAAGGGAGCAAGCTGTGTGGCAGAGTAGGAAAAATGCATGTGCAGAGCTCTTAAGGTGGGAATGTCTCTGGTGTGTTTGAAGAACCGTGGGGTGACCAGCATCATGGCCAAAGCCATGCAGTAGTGAGGGGCATGGCAGAAGCTAAAGTCAGAGGTCACCAGGGTCAGATCATGTGAGACTTGGGCTTTTTATACCACATAGGTTGAATGCTTGGAGGCCTTTGTGCTGAGAAAAATCATGATGTGACATGATTTTAAAGGATCATTCTGGTTTAATTGATTTTCATGCTTCTTTCAGTTTCTGGCTTGGTAAGATAACAGTATAATCATTAAAATTTAAGCAAGAGCCTAATAGAGGGGGTGGCTCCTTGGAGGCAAGGATTCTAAGGCTCCGTCTAACATACTTTAGACATGTTGTAAGAAGGGACAGGTCCTCATTGGTACACAATCCCCCCGCACCTCCCCAAACCCACCCCCTACCCCCAAATATAATCCACTCTGCAGATGTTCATTGAAATGAAAAAGAAACAAACTAAATAAAAATAAAAAAAAAAGAAGGGACAGGTCCTTGGAGAGGGACATCATGCTTAGGAGGGTGGAGGGACAGCACAGGAGGGGAAGGCCCTTTATGAGGTGGATTGATTCAGTGACTGGGATATTCGGGATGGGAGTGTCAGAGACAGTGCGATTGGCACAGGACAGAGCAGAGTTTAGAGCTGTTGTACATAGGGTCGCTGTGAGTCACAAGCGACTCAACGGCACATAACAACAAGTGATTTCATCATAATTCTTGCCATTTCAACAATGTTGTTGTGTACTTTAGAGTAGGAACTGATGCTTAGCTGACCCTCCTGCGGGTTTTCAAAGGCAGTTAATCTCATGAGAGGAGATTGCCCGTCCTTCTCCCACAGAGCAGCTGGTGGCCTCAAGCTGTGTGTCTTTGAAATTGCAGTATGGCTTCTTGCCACTAGGCCACCAGAGCTCCATTTCAGAAACAAAGAAAACATTTTGCCCTCTGCTTTTTTCTCTCATTCCTCCTTCCCCATCTCTTTCCCCTCCTTTCTCACTTATGTGAACATCAGCCATTTCTCCAATGTGAAGGGAACACTATGAAATGGTAGTCTAATCCCTTGCATTAGTAAAAATCTAAATATTTTTTACTGTTTAATCTCTTCTCTACATTCTCCATCTGGTGACTGCCACAATGGGCTCTTCTCTGTCAGGAAGTATGAGGATGACACAGGATAGAAGAGGATTCAGATCTTTTGTTCATAGGGTTGCTATGAGTTATACTTAACTTGACGGCACCTAATAACAGTAACACTCACCAATTAATTTGATACTTAAAATGGATGGATGATCTAAAAGTAAGAAAAATAAGTGTAAAAATACACATGCAGGCAGAGTTTCTTAAGAGAACACTAGAGTTGACCAGAAGTTCTATTTCTTAGACTCCCCAGATTCTGTGAGGGTATTTTCTGATGAACTAAGCTGTAATTGCTTGCTTGCTTTCTCTCTCCACAGGGAAACTATGTGTCTGCGAGAGCTTATTATGAAAAAGCCTTACAGCTGGTTCCAGACAGCAAATTACTGAAGGAAAATCTCGCCAAATTGGATCGCCTGGAAAAACGATTACAAGAAGTTCGAGAGAAGGAGCAAACCTAACAAACAGCATTTTGATCCAGTCTGTGGGATTTTGATGATACCTCTGCAAGGTGATGGAAGCCTTGCTTTCCTGTCACTAGGGGCACAACCAATGAAATTTTGCTTTTACTCATGGTTCCAAGTGGCAGATTTGGAAACATCTGCTGGTAATCTTGAGGCTGAGACATTTGCATTTCCATGAATGAAGACAAAGAGAACAAGGAGTCCTGAGAGGGAAAGAAAATAACATATTCACAGATTTTCCAGATTTTTGCTTAGCTTTATTCCAGATTACCCTTCATATATTCCTCTGCTTTTGCATCCTGGAGCACTCATTTGCTGTCTTAGTTTTTCATGCCTCAAACATGCAGAAGCCTGGCATGCAGTGAAGGGGCAGAATATAAATTCTCCAGGATAAGCCATTTGGAAAATTATACAAAGGGATAACTTATTTCATTCTCTTGAACCAAAAGTGAGTGTCTATAGTCTTTGTAGAACCTTCCAAAATATGTGGTGAAAGGGATTTTGTTAAATATGCTTATCTAATATTCCTCAAAGGGTATTAAGAAAGCCCTACTGAAGAGTAAACTAGATTTCACTCTAAGGTAAGCTTTTCCCATTGTCCACTATATCAAAAAGGAAGTTTCTCAAATTGTATGTGAATATCCTTGTCCCTAGGGGAAAATCAAGAAGCTTGGTTCTCTAACTTTTTATGGAAACGTTTAAAATAACGTCATTGTGTTACTAGAGTAACATTTCTACTCTAAGTTCAAAAGTGCTTTTAAATTTATCAGTGTACCTGCCTCCAAGCATATTGTTATTTTGGTGGAGAAAAAAAATAGTATATTCTACACTTAAAAAAAATTAAAGATGTTAACTGAGAGAAATGTCCTACTTTATTATCTTAATATTCAGACATAAGATTATTTTTTGAAAAATATATTCGACGATTGAGGTGTCCTTACCATATATCACAGAAATCTTCATAGACTATGACTAGATGGAAAGAGAACTCTATTTATTTGTCATCCTTGACTTAATAGGAATTCTGTACGTAAAGAGTGAGTGGTTGAAACTCAGAATTGGTTCTGTAATTTTAATTTGGGAGATTTTATAGAGAATGT
>NW_006399907.1:5520562-5533090 GCF_000299155.1 Elephantulus edwardii | reverse complement strand
TATAAAATATTTAATATATATACAATTATTTTTATTTGTTCATAGTGGTTTTAATACAAACATTCAATACTAATCATATAAAAAACATCTATTACAGTGTAGTTAAGTTTTAATGAATCTTACAAAAACCAACCAACGTAAACCTAGTGGAGAGCAGCCTTCAGTGTTTGGCAATATGTTTTGGAAGTGAAGAAGTTGTAGCACTTGATTCTAATTTGGTAATGAGAGTAACCACTTGGGCGGTGCTGTTCTGAGCTGAGACATTATATAGCTGTGGTAGCTTGAAGGCATACATATTTCATGTACTCTGGCCAATGCAGAGTAAAAGGCCTTATATTTCTCTCAATCCAGCATTAGTTAGCACACTTTAGATAGTCTTTACAGTTTTGTTAATGCAAGTCTTAAATAAAAGGAAGAAAAACTTCCTTGGGAGGGCCTGGAGAAGGAAATAATTTAAATGCAAAAGATGACAAAACTAAAATTAGTATGCATTTGTTTGTGTGCATCCTTAGTCAAGTTGTATCTCTATATGATGGTTTTCTGCTTCTCTAGCCCTTCAATGTAATATATCCTAAATGAAAGATTTTATGGAAATCTTTTTTCTTTACCAGCACTTCACTTTAGTTCTCAGTCCAGAAAGTTATTGTAAAATTACTATTGCCACTCTCCTCCAGTGGATAAACAGGAAGCCCTAGGAATTTATCACAGATCTTCAGAATAACCTGTAACCAAATTCAAGCTTGGAAAGTTAATGGAAAAGACCATGTCTCCTGTCTTGAAAAGCATTATGCTATATTTAAAGTGCTTCAAAAAGTAGAAGAATTTATTTGCTGAAGTGATGATGATTTTCGCCTAAATTTTTAGAGAAAATAGGTCACATGGTCTTTTTTTTTTGTCTTTTAAAAAAATATTTATTTACACAGTTCAAATACCTTGTTTTCCAGACAAGATCCTTCACATTTCCTTTACCCGGGTCACATGGTCTAATGGAGACCTCTGCATTTCATAGCATGTTTCTTGTCATTCTGCACACTTTGGCATCTCTGGCAAGTGCAATTTGTTCGATCAGATATTTTTGCCTGAGTTAACAACTCCACTAAGAGGTCATCCATCAGTGATGAGTTTTCACAATAGAAAAAGGTGCCTATAAGATAATAATTTGTAGGGAGCTCTGGTGGCCTAGTGGCAAAAAGCTTCACTGCAATCCCAGAGGCGCACGGTTCAAATCCACCAGATGCTCTGCTGGAGAAGGAGGGGCAATTTCCTCCTGTACCAGGAGGATCCGATTTGACAGTACACACACAAAATTTAATAAAATTTTAAAAAGATAATAATTTGTATATTTAATTTATAGGATACTCAGTATATTTTTAACTATTTTTATTTGGTCCTTATAATGTGAAATAATATGTGATTCTATCCTCATCCGAATAAAAACCAAATGTCATGGCTTGTCATAGAATGCATACAGAAGAGAAAAACCCATCCAAAAGTTAGTTGTCATGGAGTCCTTTTCAACTCACAGTAACCCCATGTGTGTCAGAGTACAACTATGCTCTGTTACATTTTTAACTACTGTTATTTTGGGAGTCTGTCTCCAGCCTCTTCCTCCAAGTTGCCTCTTTGTGGACTCAGACTTCCAACATTTTGATGATCAGCTCAGCATTCTAACCCAGAATCTAAGTGATTCAGGCAGTTTGCCTTTATGGAAGGCAAGAATTGATAGCACCTTTCAACAGTGAAGGAGCAGCCTGCACCACTGCCCCAGGAGCACTGACACTCAGAGGTCCCAGTGCCTGGTTAATGTCTGATGTCACAATACTGAAATTCTTGCCCTTTCAAAAAGATTTTTAAAAGGACTCCTATAGAAGATTTATCTACTTTAGAAGGAAATTTTATTTTACTTTCTTTTGAATCCTATCATTTGAAAAAGGTAATTTTCAGCTCCAAATCCTTATACGAATTAATTCCAATTCCTCATACAATTCCTTGATATCCTTAGCATAAAATTCTGAAATCTATAGCAGGTGGTACCTGGCTGATGCAAGCTTTTATCTGTGGCTTTGCAAATGCTTTTTTTTTAACAGCTTTTTTTTAGCCAGAGATAAGAAGGTAAAATCCTGTCTACAAACACCATAATTCCAGGGAGTACAAAAAGCAAATGTGTCATTTCTTGTGGTCTGTATGGAATATTCTAGGTCCTTCAGATTGAAGAACATCATTCAGCTGACAGCTGACATCTATTCTCTCAAACACAAAGGCTATCAACCCTGGCAGCTCTTTGGAGTGACCTAGGGAGCTTTAGAAATCCCTAATGCCTTGGCTCCCAGGAGATTCTAATATGCAGCTAGGCTGGTGAACCGCTGTGGAGCTGACAATTGTGATGGGGAGTTTGGCTTTTACAAAGGAGAGGTTTATAATCTTTTGTCAGTTTTACTTTTAAATCTGGACTGAAATAAACCAAAGAACTATATAAAAAATGATTGGTGGAACAATTGTTTGGTTGAAGCTATTGTTCCCAGATTGATAACCAGGTGAGATGGTTTAGAGCTTGTGTCAGTTGGATTTCTGATTTGGCCTTACATTAACAGAAGCTGAGTTCTGAAATGGCAAGGAATTTTTTCTGGCTGTTTGCATACACCAGACAAGGTGTATATGTATATGGTGCCCAGTATATGGCATAGAATTTATATCTAAATTGATGTAGGGTCTTTCTGTCTCTGTACATGTCTGCTTTTGTTAATTATATCCTGATTGTACTTGCTACAATTGGGTTTTTTTTTAAAAAAAAAATCCAAAACTGCCTTCCTCTGTAATAGATGTAACCCTTATATTAATACCTAAGTGTGATATAACTAGCATTTCAAAACCACTGTAGCTATAGGTATTTGTTTTTCATCCCCCCCTTTCCAAATCATAGATACTTTCATTTGATTATATGTTGGTATCTCTCAAATATATTATGAAATAATAACAACTAACTGACATTTTTACATATTTAAGAGACTGAAAATGAAATGATATCTTTATATATTTTAAGAGGATAAATGCCTGTGAAATCTTGCTTGCAGGCTGCAGTTAAGTAGAAAAAAGACTACAGAGCCAAAACCTATCACAACTTTATTATGGTTCTTGAAGTCTAATGTTAAAGGGAAATGTGTTGAATAATTCTTCCAAAAAAACAGCTCTTCCTTCATTATTTTTGTTTTAGTAGTCATGTAATTGAGAGGATATAACTGCAGTCAAAAACAGAAGTATCAGTTAAAAAACCTAAACAGAATTGATGATATTTAGTCTACTAAGTGGCTGATATTAAAATAATCTATTTAAATCACCAAGAATGCGTTTAGTTAAAATGTGTACGGCTTGTAATTGATAAAATTAATGCTCATCTTAATGTGTGGTCATTGTTAGTTTATAAATGTAAACCATCATTTACTCCAAACTAGAAAACAGTATCTACATTCAGAAATCCAAGAGTCTTTCCCTTTCTCAGTAATGTACCTGATATATATTGCATTATGTTACTTGCAATGTGCATAATGTCCTTTCAGTAGGAAGGCAGCATTTATCCAGAAGATTTGTGGTGTAGTTCTGCTAGTTAGTAGTCACTTTAGATGAGTTCCCAAGTGTCTCAATCACATTTGTTACCCATAATAGGATTGGTAGATCTGATGGCGTGTCAAGCTCTATGAACATCTATCTGCGAAGGTTACTTTAAGCTGAAAGCATCTGCATCTGAAATAACTTATAAAGTTGCTCTTTGTTTTAATGATTCTTAGTACAACTACCATGATAAAACAGTGGCACATCCCACCTTAAATACCCCTGAACTGCCCAATTCTTTATCATGCGGAGTAATTACTTTTATTACAGTCTATGCCCTTAAAAAGTCACACAATCATCTTTGTATTTTTGTTGGGGGAAAAAAGATGAAGACCTTCCTGTTAAGAAGCTAAAATATCTGTAGAAGCCAAGCCTTGCTTTTATAATGTGGAAATAAATAATTTGACTTTCTGTGACTCACACTAATTCTTGCTTCTGTCAGCGGAATGATTTGCATTACATTCATTGTCCAAAGGTATTTTCATTCCAATTTTTATCAGTTGTATATAAATGTACATTTTTGTTACTTTTGCTGTGTCAGTTAGAAATATATCACTTATGAAGTATTTCTCCTATTAAATCTAATTATGTACACTTTGCCTAGATCTTTCCAAAAGAAAATATGTAAATTTTTATTTTCTATAAAATATTATTAAAATAATGTCTGGTTTCAATCTGTCCAGTGCTTTGTCTGAGTGCCCACTCTTCTCGATGTCACCAATACCCATGTTTTAAAAATATAACAAACACTATTCCTTGCTCCTTGCTCTCTTCATTAAGTTCATTTTTTCTTGTATTTTGTTTGCTTTCTTTTTCATTCTTTAGTATTTCAGAAGGTAAGCCTTATCATCAGAGTAAATAAAGTCAAGAACAAGTACTCTTAGAATACCCTGAGTTTCATCTACTAATTTACCTGTTCCCTATGCTACCCTTTCCTCCTCCTGTGACTGCACCCCAATACTGAAGTTCTGGATTTTTAGAACTTCATTCCGTCCCTTAGCCTCTCAGATTTCTTCCTTTTGCTGGCTCTTGTCAGTTCTCTTCCATTTTAACACACACACACACACACACAAGTAACTACTCTAAAAAAACAAGTATTTGGGAAAAAAACCTTTTGTGCATCCTCCCTGTCCATCATCCTAAAGCATTTTTCATTATTTCACACATTTTCTGTATATTCATTTTACACATTCTTTTTGCACCAACAAGAGCATCTACTCAACAGCAATCCGTCAGTGAAAAATTCTGGGTGTTGTGAGTCTTAGGGGAGATTCTGGAGTTTGGAGTAGTAGTCTATGCATGGGATTTTTTTTTTACATGTACCACTATTTGCCCAGAATTTTCTCACCTCTTACAACTTAGTCATTTGTTATTATGTGTCATAGAGCTACTTATGACTCATTTAACACTATGAGCAAAGGCTATGAACTTTGCCCTAATTGAGCCAACCTCATCATCCCTGACACACCTGACTCCATTGTCAGAGTTATTGGACCAATCCATGTCATCCAGAGTCTTCTTTCCTACACTGTCCCTCCATCCTTCCAAGCATCACATCCTTTTCTAAGGACAACATGCCTAGACTATGTGAGCTTCAAAATCCTTGCCTCCAAAGAGCAAACTAGTTTCATTCTCTCCAGGACAGACCTGTTTGTTCTCGTGGAAGTCCATGGTACGTTCAGTACTCTTCTGAAGCACCACAACTCAAAAGCACTGATTCTTCTTCCATAATCCATAGTCATTAGTCACCTAGCATTTCCTAAATTTATATTTACCCCTGGATTTGACTCTTCCACCAGGAGTCTTGAAAGTCTGCCACTAACAGATCACTTTTTTTTACCTAATGAGACAATCTTCACAATACATATTTCCCACAAGTCCATGTCACTTTAACCCTACCAAATCACCTTTTTCTCAAGTTATTTTTAAAGAAGAAAATTCCATTTTGGACACTCAAATTTGTCACAAACTCACCTTGACAATTTTTGTGCATACAATTAATACATTATTTTCATTTAATGGGAAAGCATCATTTTGTTGGGAGAATTAGGGACCTATCTTCTATATAAAGTCTCACTTGAGGATTCAAGTTTTGAATTCTGGAAACAAAGGCACCTGTTTAGTAATAGGAAATAAGATAGTATCCGATCCCATTGAGACTCCCATTGTGAAATAACTTTCAGAAGGTGCTGCAAAACTGTGTGTGCAACACATTAGAGAGCATTGAGATACCCAGCCTCGGGAACGTTAGTCATGTGTAAACATCAGCTTCAGTATTGTGTGCAATAGTCTTGCACAGTATATGCTAGTTTTACCACCACCTTAATCAGGGAGCTCCACCAAAACCCATCTACCATGGGAAACCCTTTTGGAATTTAACATACTGTTGTTGTTGTTATGTGCCATCAAGTCACTTGCGACTCATAGAGACCCTATGTACAACATCCCTCAGCTCTGCTCTGTCCTGTGCCAATCGCACTGTCTCTGACACACCCATCCTGATTACCCCAGTCACTGAATCAATCCACCTTATAGGGGAACTTCCCCTTCTGCGCTGTCCCTCCACACTACCAAGCATGATGTCCCTCTCCAAGGACCTGTCCCTCCTTGCAACATGTCCAAAGAATGATAGACGGAGCCTTAGAATCCTTGCCTCCAAGGAGCAGCCCGATTTTACCCTTTCCAGGATGAATCTGTTTGTTTTCCTAGCAGTCCATGGTACCCTCAATACTCTCCTCCAGCACCACAGCTCAAAGGCATCAATTCTCCTTCTATCCTCCTTGGTCATTGTCCAATTCTCTGATGCATAACAAGTGATAGCAAAGACCATGGCCTGTATCAGATGCACCTTAGTCTCCAAAGAGACACCATAGCTCTTCAGTATTTTGGAGAGGTCCCTAACAGTAGACTTTCCTATGGCAATACGTCTTCTCGTTTCCTGGCTACTGATGCCGAGAGCCAAGCAAACTGAAGCTGTGAACAATCTCAACCTCTTCACCATCCATCCTGATGCTGCCAATTGGTCCAGTGGTGAGAATCTTTGTCTTCTTGACATTGAGCCTCAATCCATATTGAAGGCTGCAGTCCTTGACCCTCTGTAGCAAGTGCTTCGGGTCCTCCTCAGTTTTAGCAAGCAGGGTTGCATCATCTGCATATTGCAGATTGTTGATAGATCTTCCACCAATCTTGACCCCACATTCTCCTCCTAGAGCCCAGCCACATGGATAATCTGTTCTGCATACAAGTTGAAAAGGTATGGAGATAGGACACATCCCTGGAGTATGCTCTTCCCAATTTTGAATCATACGGTGTTTCCTTGCTTTGTTCTGACAACTGCTTCTTGGTTCAAGTATAGGTTTCACATTAGCACGATCAAGTGTTCTGGGATTCCCATTCTTCTCAGAGTCAGCCAGTTTGTTATGGTCCACACAATCAAATGCCTTTGCATAATCAATGATGCACAGATAGACATTCCTCTGGTACTCCCTGCTTTCAGCTAAGATCCATCTAACATTAGGTACAATATCCCTAGCACCACGACCCCTTCTAAACTCAGCCTGGACTTCAAGCAGTTCTCTGCTGATGTGTTGTTCCAGTCATTTTTGGATAATCATCAGTAGAATCTTGCTTTCATGTGAAATCAACAATATTGTTCTATAGTTTCCATACTCTGTTGGGTCACTTTCTTTGAAATGGGAACAAATATAGATCTCTTCTAGTCAGTTGGCCAGGTGGTTGTTCTTCAGATTTGTTGGCACAACTTGGTGAGCATATCAGCAACCCCAAGTAATCGCAGTACAGCAAACTGACAGGCAAGTGCTATACCACTCATAACAATGTTCTTTCTAAACATGATCAATTGTAGGCCCAACAGCCACAGGCCCAGGGGCCCAACTGCATTTTAAATACCAAGGCCCACCCACCAAATCCTGTTGGCCCACACAGTGGCTTCCCATCCAAGCTGATAGTAAATGATACAGCTTACACTTGATTGCTAATACAATTTCAAAATGCCCAAATAGTTTATCTCAGTTTTGAAGTAAATCACAAATACCCACCAGGACCCAACTTTGCCAAGCTAAAGTCTCACTCCCAGGCAGGGTTAGACCAAATTTTAAATACCAAGGCCTGCCATATACATACCAATAATTTTTTTTACATGTGGCTTGTGTGGTTAATATTAATTTTAATTCAATGTCATTGTAATTGAAGTTAGCCACATGCAGTTAGTAGCCACCATATTGGATACTGCAGCTCTAGAGATTTTGAAGATTGTGAGTCTTGACACAGAGAAGCCCTTTTAGAAGAAGTTTTGAGATGTGTTCCAAATTTAGATGTTGATCATCTTCTTAAAGCTTTCCATCCTCTACCGCTTTACAATTAACAATGATTATTGCTCCCTGTTGATGGTCACCTTCTCTATTATTATCAATATTCCTCCCAGCTTGGCTCTCTTCTGTTTGCCTATCCATCTATATACCTCCTGAGGGAACTCTGGTGGTCTGTGTGGTAATCCCAAAGGCATGCATTTGAAACAGTGACCTGCTTGAAGGGAAAAGGATGGATAATCTCCTCCCGTGCTATTAACTGCATTTGAAAACCTGCTGGAGAGTAAGATATAGGTCAGATCCCACTGGATGGTACACTACAACAATAATAACTATGTACTTCCTGCCTATGTCCTTTAGTTTGCTTACCATCCTTTTTAAAGGAACTTTTATATCTATTTTATGTAGAAGTTTAAAAGATGGACCTATAAGGATGGGGTTCCACTTCCCCTTAATTTAATCATCTGATAAAATGTACTAGCACTCCAACTGCTGGCTTTGTTCCGCTCCACGCCTTATAACCTCAGGTTTAACCTATATAAAATAATAGGTATGCAAAAAATGCAGACATGATTATTTTACCAATGAGTTAATTTTAATTGTTTCAAATAATGACAAGGTCTAAGAGATGCCCTAGCATCCTGCATTCTGCCAATTCCCCTGAAAGGAATAATACTATTACCCAGCAACGAATGTGAAAACTTTTGAGAGTCAAAGGGTTCAACGAGTTTATTTGAGAAAATGGAGGAAGTACAATGGTAGTTTTAATGAATCTTCCACTTCTCAGCCTGGTTATGTCTTGGTTATGTTTGGAGTAAAATTCACTTTTATTTTAGGCACTGACCACTGTGCTCCCTAGATCAATCAGTACCTACATATTTGTGAGCAACTTTCAAACCGATAGGACACTTCACGTCTGCCTCTTAAGATAGACTGTTGGGGCAGTGAGACTGTTGCTGAAGCTCCACAACAAACCTGGTAAGGGACACCTGGTCAAGTATCACCACAGTTGCATTTCCTAAGTGCTTAACAGCCAGTATTAAATGTGGCGGCCTTCGGGTCACTTCCGGTGGTGCAGTGGAGGTCTCCTTCCTCACAAAGCTTTCACGGCAAGAGGTGAAGAAACGCGAACCCCGAGCTGAGGTCTTCAGGAGAGGCCATGGGGACGCTGTTGAGAGATGTCTTGCTGCTGTTGCTCACCACTGGCCGGAGGGGTAAGAGTTGTGGGGTGAGATAACCTCCTTCCTCCTTAACTTACATCTCCCCCTGACAAGTTTTGGAAGGAAAGAGTGAAGGATAATAGATATTTACAAGTAAGGGTCTAGGGCAGATTTTTTTTTTTTAATGTGCTAGGTGGAGAGGCTTTCCCAAGACTGATATGATAGCAACTAAGTAAGCAAAGTCAACTGTCTCTTTTAAATGAACTGTTTTAAATGGTAGCACATGTTGTCTCTCAATATCTTTGTTGTTGTTGTGTTGTGTACCATCGAGTGGAACTGATCTGTAGCTGACCTTCTAGCAGCTTTTCAGAGACAGTTTAATTACACGGAAAGAGATAGGCCATTTTTCTCTCATGGAGCAGGAGGTGGATTTGAACAGCGTGCCTTTAATATTGCAGCACAGTTCCTTACCTCTTTAGGACTAAATTTCACAATATGCACACCGTCTAAGTAAGCACATTTCAGTTACAGGGAGAGCGAGCCATCTAGTACCCGCGGCAAGGTCTCCTATAGTTAAGTTTGCTCATCCTGAGGAGAGGCAGAGTTTACTTTTCAGTCTGGGGTAACTGTGGAATTTACTACTCTCTGACACGCAAAAAGATACATAAATGCTCTCACAGGGCTGGAGTATGGAGTTCATGCAGGGGACCAGAAAAGTTAGAAAGCTGCCTTGGAATCTAGGTTCTTCTCAAGAGTTACTAGTTGGAGAAATTCAACAACTGGCAGACATTCATGGCAGGCCAATATGTCAAACACATTGGTTTCTTAATGAGAGGCTAGAGAAATGTTTCCTTTAAGTATCAGGAGTCTAGGTCGTTTTTTGTTTTTTTTTTCTCTTGACACTACTCATACCTCCTACCCCAAAAATTTTTTTCATGGCAAATAACTACCCACTGTTGTCAGAGTATTCTTTAAAAAATAACTATAAATTAGTAAAGCTGTTTTAAAATGTTTTTGGAGGAGAAGATATCTTTGGGGGTGGGGGAGAGAGATTGGATTTTTCTTTCTTCTTTCTTCTTTCTTCTTTCTTCTTGAATAGTTCTTCATAAAATTAAGTGAGCACCATTTCTGTGAAGGAAGCTTGATTCAGGATGACCTGGTAGTTATAACAGCACTCTGTCTGGTTAATCACAATGAGTAACTTTGGCACTTCTATTATTGGTTAAACCTGCATTCTTGTTCATGGAACTGAGAGTTCTGAAGATCTATGTATTAGAGACAGTTTGTTCTCACTCTTAATTTTTCCATCTCATCCTTCCATCTTCTGAGCTTCCTGATTCTCAAGTATATGTCTCTCCCATTATCTCCCTTGCTTCCGTCCTTCTAATAAGAGGATCCAAAAGAGAATCTATAATTTGTAGATTCAAGAGTAGTGTGAGGTTGATTGATTTCACTTATCCTAATAAAACCTGGACATTAAAATGCTAAATGGATTATTCAAAAGGTTAATTATTTTGGTTTAAGTCATTAAAAATTAAATATGTTGCAAACAATTCTGATGCTGATTAATGCTAAAAGAGAGAGTAAAACTGCCTCTCAGAGTTTCTAAGGCTATAATCTTTACAGAAATAGCCCAGCAGGTATTTTCTTCCTTGGAGTCACTGTGAGTTCAAGCTGCCAGGCTTTCACCTTTCATTTAGTATAGTACTTAGCTAGCGTGCCTACTGGGCTGCTTATTCAAGTCATTCAGGAAAAACAAAACAAAACACATTGTGGAAGGAACAAGTACTTGACTGCATGCTTGACTACATGGTTTAAAACTGAGAAGGGAGTGCATCAGGGTTGTATTCTCTCTCTATAACTATTTAATCTGTATGCCTAGAAAATTATCTGAAAAGCTGGGCTCTATGAAGAGGAGTGTGGCATCAGGATTAGAGGGAGATCTATCAATAACCTGACGAATAGCCATGCTTGCTAAAAATGAGAAACTTGAAGCACTTGTTGCAGAAGATCAAGGAATGCGGCCTTCAGTATGGATTGCATATCAATGTCAAGAAAACAAAGATTCTTACTGCTGGACTGATAGGCAGTGTCATGATGGATAGAGAAGAAATTGAAACTGTCAACATTTTCTCCTTGCTTGGAAACACAATTAACACCATTGTGCAAGCAGTCAAGAAATAAGGAGATGCTTTGCACTGGGAAAATCTGCAGTTAGGAACCTTTTCAAATTATTGAGGAGTAATGATGTCAGTTCGAGGACTAAGGTGCATCTGATTGAGGCCAGTCTTTCTGATTACTAGCTATACATCTGAGACCTGGACAATAAATAAGGATGAGAGAAAAAATTGATGCCTTTGAGCTGTCGTGTTGGGAGACGAGCACTAAACATCCCATCGACACCCAAGAGAACAAATAGATATGTCTTGGAGAGGGTGAAGCCTGAGTGCTCTTTGCAGGCAAGAATGATGAGGCTTCGCCTCACATACTTTGGGCATGTTGCTAAGATGGGCTATTCCTGGGAGAGAGACATGATTCTAGAAGGGTGGAGGGTCAGTGAAGGAGAGGAAGACCCTTAGTGAGGTGGACTGGCATGATTAATGCTGCAATGGGCTCTTTTTAAAAATTTCTATTTTATACTAGTTTACTTACAAAGTTCATATACTTTGTTTTTTACACCGATCATATTCCCCTTTCTTTTACCCACTCCTCCCTCCACCCATCAAATTGTATGACCCTATGATTAAGCCGCTCCTCACTTGAATTCTCGTACTTTTTCTACAATAATGGTCTTATACAGTATTTGTCTTTATGAGACTTAGTTCATTTAGCATAATGTTCTCCAGTCCCTCCCATGTTAGGTAGTAATTTGCAAAATCATTGCTTCTGTGTGGAGCATAGGATTTCATGATCTGAATGCACTCTTGTGTGTCAGGAAGTGGGAGGATGGCGCAGGATAGAGCAGGGTTCAGATATTTTGTTCATAGGGTTGCTCTGAGCCACACTTGGCTCTATGGCACTCAACACCAATAGCAACTAATATACAGAAATTGAGTGATAGGCCTACAGAACAAATTTTACATTATATTGTAAATGATACGGCATGTGTAGATTCTAGTTTGTGTGCAAAACAAGTAAAGGCATTCACATTAAAATAATTTATGAAAAGAACTGATATTGGTAAGTGAAAGTATTTGTACAAATTAAATCTTGTGACTGAAAATCATGACTTTTTATAACTTGAAAAAAATATAGGAAAATAAGACAATTGGTAATTGATAATAACTGATAGCCTCCTGATATATGCTGTTGTTATTGTTGTTATGTGCCGTCGAGTCGCTTGCAACTAATAGCAACCCTATGTACAACAGCCCTAAACTCTGTTCTGTCCTGTGCCAATCTCATTCTCTCGGACACACCCATCCCGATTACCC
>NW_006399907.1:5502132-5518836 GCF_000299155.1 Elephantulus edwardii | reverse complement strand
TATGAAGAAAGGACCTATCCCTGACTCACTCCTTCCCTAATTTTGAACCATGCAGTATTTCCCTGCTCTATTCTGAAAACTCTTTCCTGGTCCAATTTTAGGTTTTGTATAAGCACAGTCAAATGTTTTGGGATTCTTATTCTTCTCAAGGTTAACCACAATTTGTGGTGATCCACACAGGCAAATGCCTTTGCATAGTCAACTGTTGTTAGGTGCCATCGATTCAGCTAAGACCCTTAGCAACAGAATAAAGAAAAGATCTGAACTTTGCCTTAGCCTGAACCAACCACACCATCTCTGACATGTTCAAGTCCATTGTCACAGTTCCTGTGTCCATCCATCCTGTTAAAGATTTTCCTTTCTCTCATTCTTTCTGCACACAATTTGAATGTACCAGTTGCTCCACAGAGAAAGAAGGACAGTCTCCTCCAGTTAAAATGACTTGCAAAATACATTTCACATGCATTAAGTGTGTGTTCATGAGGAACCAGTCTTGATAAGAGTTTATAAAGTATTTTATACCAAAGACTAGCTCCTTCTGACAATATGCCCAATGCATAGGAGATGAATTGTCTCCATTCTTGTATCTAAAAAGTGCTCTGATTGCAGTTCTTCCAAGACAGATTTGTTCTTTTAGCAGTCTATGGGCTATGAAGTTCTCTTAGCCAATGTCCCAATACAAAGGCATCAATTCTTCTGTCATCCTTATTCATTGTCCAACTTTCAGATGCATAGAAAGTTATTGAAAATTCCATAGCTTGGATCATGTTTACATTCATCTTTAAACTCACATCATTACTCTTTAACTTTTTTGAGAGATCCTTGACAGCTTTTCCCCAAAGCCACATGTCTTTTGATTTCTTTACTACTGCCACCATGGGTGTTGACTGTGGATCCAAGCAAAATGAAATCTGTGACAACTGGAGTCTTTTCTCCATTGAATGTGATGTTGCCTGTTGTTCCATTGATTAAAAGGAACCTGTGAAAAACAGATCAAAATCTTGCTCTATCCTGTTCCATCCACAAAATCTCCAGCTTGCTTGTGCTCATTGCTGCAGTAACAGTGTCAGTCCATCTTGTGACGTTTTCTTTATCTGGAGCTCTCTAAAGTTAATAGCTATCTAACTTTCTCAAATTAGAAAAGTCACATTTGATTTTTATGCAGCAATTCAATTTAATGATTAATTTTGTCACACTTAATTCTGTAATAATAGTAATATTTTTAAACATCCTCTGTATGACAGAAAATAAGTTGTCATCAGTAAGATTTAATATATTTTAATATTTCATATGTACCATGTTCTCCATGTGGCTAAAAATACCTTCAGGGTTTATTTTTATTGTTGGGTATCATCAAGTCAAGTGTGATACATAGCAGCCCTGTTTACAACAGATCTGAACCCTGTCCTATGTATTCTGTGCCATTCTCACCATTTCTGAGACACTTGAGCCCATTGCTGAAGTCATTGTGTCAAATGATGTCATTGGATGTCTTCCTCTCTTTCACTGGCCCACCATCTTTCCAAGTGTCATGTCCTTTTCTAACAAACAGCGTCTCCTAACAACATATCCAAAGTATGAAAGATGAAGTTTAACAATTTTTCCTCCAAAGAGCACTCTGGGTACATTTTTTCCAGGACATATCTGTTTTTTCTTTTGGCAGTCCATAGGATATTCAGTACTCTTCTCCAATACCACAACTCATTGGTATCCATTTTTCATCTGTCATCCATATTCATTGTCTAGCTCTCTCACATATGCCTAAGAAGTTATTGAAAAGGCCATGCCCTGAGTCAGGTTAACCTTAGTTTTCAAACTGACATCATTGCCCCTCAGTAGTTTGGAAGGGTCCCTAACAGTGGACTTGCCGAATGTCTTAAGTCTCCTGATCACCTTAAAGACAACAGTGTTTAGAGCTTTGTTTTACAGGTATTTACTTCCTTTAGTGATCTAAATTATTTTCCTGTTGTATTTAATGTTGAAAAATGTACACAAGTAGATGAGAGTGAAGCGAAGAAACTTAACACTATAATACACAACTGGAAGAAATAAACTTTATAATTCACATTGTGCAGGTGCATTGGTAGTAGAGTAAAAAGGAGAGATTCATTTCCATCTGAGCTCTGGTGGCCTAGTGAAGGAGCTGCACTTTCAGTCCAAAGGCATGCAGTTTCAATCTACTGGCTACTCTGTGGGAGAAGAATGGGCAATCTACTCCCTTGTGATTAATTCCCTCTGAAAACTCAATGGAAGGCCAACTATGGGTCAGTTCCGACTCAATGGTACACAACAACAACAACAAAATAGTATAATGCTCATTCTTCTGAGCACTTCAAAGAGTCTCGTAAAATCCAAATGGACTTATTCCGATAATAGGGAGGAAGAGATATCGTGGAGAACAAGTAGAAAGTTGTCTAGTTCTTTCAAGCCTGTCTGTATTTTATTAGATGGGAAATAGATGCTCAGAAATCGTAGATAAATGACACACAGTTGAATTTTTCCCTCTTTCCCCCTATCTATGGGAGACATTGCATTGCTCAGATTTTAGGACAACTCCTGGCAAATTATCAGTGCTCAGTAGATACTTGAACAAATTAATCATGATAAATTTTTAAATTTCTCTTAGACTTAGCTTGACTAAACTTCAGAATCTTTTTAAATGCAGTGCTAACCAACAATAAATCAAAGTTGCCCTATACTTTGAAGTATATTTCATCTTTATGTTAGAGATTTTTGAGGCAGGAAAGAATCTGGTGAGCATAGGAGAAAGTACTAGCCTTTGAAGTCATCAGGCCTGACTTAGTCTTTAAAAGATGTGACGGGTCTTTTATTACGGATGTCGGTTTTCTCATTTAGAAAAGGAGGACTGATTTCTCACCTGCTTACATCAGACAACTATAATAAGTCTCAAGAAGGATGATGGATATGGAGTGCTTTTTAAATTGAATGCTCACAAGAATGAGTTCATAGCATTTTAGGTACCTTATTGCTTTTTTAAATTGAAGTGCTTAAGAAGTGATTTTAATAATATTTTAGGCAGCCTATTCTTACATCTATATTCAGGATGATAGATTGGAACGGAAAAAAACTAAGAGAAGGAATTCCTAGGTAAGAAGGGGATGTTTGTAAGAAGTGTTGGCATTTAGTTTTTGGATCCAGAGCATAACAGAAGAGGTCAACAACTTGTATAATTGAGAGGGCAACAGTAAGATTAATTTTTAAGATGTTAATAAAGACTAAAAATATGTTCATTTGGATATGTGTACTGCAGCTTAAAATCTGAAACACTTGCACAGTGGAAAAGTGAGGTCTATGTTGTAATTGTCATTGTTGCTATTAGATATCCTCGAGTCAAGTCAACAATAAACGTTGTTGTTGTTGTTGTTGATGATGATGTTGTTAGGTGCCATTGAGTTAAGCATGACTCATAGCAACACTATGAATAGACCTGAATCCTGTCCTATCCTGTGCCATTGCCATCTTCTCATTCCTGATACACATGAGCTCATTATTGCAATTACCATGCCAATTCATCTTGTTGGGAGTCTTACTCTCTTTCATTGACCCTCTGCATTTCCAAGTATATCCCTTTCCAAGGAATGGTCTCTCCTAGCAATATATCCAAAGTATGAGACATGAAGCTTTAGCAGCCTTCCTCCAAGGAGCACTCTGGCTGTACTTTTCCCAAGATGTATCTGTTCATTCTTTTAGCAGTCCATGGAATATTCAGCAGTGACCGTATAAACAGCACTTCTAATCTTGGCTCTCTCTTGCACTATCCTCACAATCTCTGAAATGCTTGTTATAGTCACTGGGTCAATCCATCTTCTTAGGGATCTTGCTCTCTTTCTCTAACCTTTTATAGCATAATGATTTTCCAGTGTCTAGCCTCTCCTGGCCACATGCCCAATGTGTTTGAGATGAACTTTTACCATCCTTGTCTCTATAGAACATTCTGATTACACCTCCTTCAAGACAGACTTGTTTGTTCTTTTAGCAATCCATCGGATATTCGATATTCTTCCCAACACCACAATTCAAAGACACTGATTCTTCTCCTTATAATTTTATTCATTTTCCAACTTGCATATGTATAAGAAACAATTGAAAGTTCCAAGTCTTGAATTGGGTGGACTTTCACCTTTAAACTGACATTATTGTTCATCAACTCTTTGGAGAAGTCCTTGACAGTAGAATTTCCTAAATGTAACACATTTTTTGATTTCTTGTCTGGTGTTATTTGCCATAGGTATTGATTTTTGACCTAAGTAAAATGAAATCATTGACAACTTGAATCTTTCCTCCATCTCTCATGATGTTGTCTATTAATTCCATGGTGAGGATTTTTGTTTTCTTGATATGGAGATGTAATCCATATTGAAGGCTGCAGTCCTTGATCCTCTGCAACAAGTGCTACCTCAAAGTGAACTCTCCATTGGCTTTCTGAGGTAAATCGTGAGAGGAGATGACCCATTTTTCTCCTGCACGGACAATAGTGGATTCAAACCACTGTGGATACACTGCCTTCAGGATTGCAATTAAACTCACTACAGATTGTGCCATTCTGCAACAGAGCAGCTTGGCGGGTTTGAAACACCTGAGAGGGTGCCACTTCTTTTGGATTTACAGCACAACTCCCTATGTTTCCAGAGTTCCCTGATTGCACCAATGCTATTTACTGGCATGTGCTATCAAGTAAAAACTGGCTCACAGCTAGCCATCACAGTGAATATTTGTTGTTGTTGAGACTGTAAACTGCACAGGAAAATATTGCCCTGTAGAGTGTCTTGTAGATTCAGAACACTTGTCTTTAGGTTGGCAGTGAAACTACTTACTACTATGCTGTGTAATTGTTGTGTACGGACCCATAGTTGACCCTCCAGGGATTCTCAGAGGCAGTTTAATTTCATAGGAAGAGATTGCCCATCTTTAACCTGCAGAGCAAGCTATGAGAATGCTCTAAACTCTTAATAAGCATTACTGCTAATATTATACTCAGACAGGATTGCTTTGCTTTCTGGTAAATGGACAACATGGAACACACAGGATTTATGAGTCATTAGAATTTTTTCTTTGAATAAATTAGCTCATTTAAAAATATAAAAATAGAATATTGTGTGTTGGATCATGTAATAGTACTTTAAAATTTTTTAGATATGATTCTAAAGATATTACAGGAAGGTTACAACTGACCTTACTGGGAATTATTGAGATGACATTGCAACCTCAATGACAAGAATTTAAGCTGATATTGGATGGTGTGACTGGTTAGAGTTGGTTATTCTGTAGAGTCAATAGATAATAAGTATCATGGAAATATTATAAATTTTCAATTAGATTAATAATAACAGTACAGAGAGATGAATCTTAGATTACTTCAATTTATGGACCAGCGTAACTGATATTGAAAGCATGGTTTTGAGCCATTGACTAACAGTCTCAATCTTCTCACCATCCATCATGATGCTGCCAATTGGCCCAGTGGTGAGAATCTTTGTTTTCTTGATGGTGAGATGCAATCCATATTGAAGACTGCAGACTTTGACTTTCTGCAATAAATGTTTCAGGTCCTCAGCAGTTTTGATGAACAAGGTTTTATCATCTTCATAACACAGGTTATTGATGAATCTTCCCCAATTCTGATGCCACATTCTTCTGAATAAAGTCCAGCCTCCCAAATTATCTGCGCCACATATAGATTGAAAAGGTATAGGGAAAGGGTACAGCCCTGTCATAGTCCTTTTTTTGATTTTGAGTCATGCAGTGTTTCCTTCCTCTATTCTGGTGACTACTTCCTGGTCCAAGTATAGGTTTCTCATGAGCACAACCAAGTGTTCGGAGATTCTCATTCTTATCAGTGTTAGCCACAATTTGTGATCCATATAGTCAAATCCCTTTGCATATCAGTAAAACACAAATAGACATTTTTCTGGTATGCTCTGCTTTCAGCCAAGATTCATCTGGCATTCACAAGATATCCCCAGTGCCATGGCCTCTTCTAAACCTAGCTTGTGTTTCTGGTGGTTTTCCTGTCAATTTACTGTTCTAGTCATTTTGGGATAATCTTCAGCAAGATTTTGGTTGCATGTCATATTATTAGGTATTAGTTATATTAGATAGATATTAGTGATATTATTAGATAAATTCCACACTCTGTTGGATCACCTTTTTTGGAACGGTAATAAACAGAAATCTCTTATACTCAGTTGGCCAGGTAACTGTCCTCAAGATTAATTGGCATTTTTCTTGTGATTAACAAATACCTCCTGTGCATCATGCAAACATACCTATAACTAAATAACTTCAGTGAAAAGTTGTGTTTCAAGCATGAGAAAGGATCTCTACACCTGGCATGGAGAACTCTGCTGGCCTAGTGGATATGAAGTTGTATTGTCAAATAACAAGCAAGTAGTTTGAATCCAGCAATTGCTTTGAGGGTATTAAAGGGCCAATCTCATTCCACGCAATCACATCCTCTGAAAACCCACAGCACAGTCAGCTATGAGTGGGTTCTGACTCAACAGCAGTGTTTTGAGTGAGTTTATAATTGGTAAAAACCTCAATCTTTAGGTTTCATTAGGTTAAAATTAGGACAAATATTTCTTCAAAGATATCTTCATGTATAAGGTGTTATGCTATACTATTAATCAATAAAATTTGTGCTGCAGGTTTGCATCTACTCAAAAAGTGATTCTTTAAGCTAAAAAAAAGTGATCTTTTTTAAATTCAACTAAGTACTAGACTCTACGGCACTTAACAAGAAGTATCAGATACAGACATACAGATAGGAAAGACTTTCCTAATGAGCTCTTAGTTTGATTAGATAAATAAAGTATACCACATTTAGGAAATTACATAGTGTAATGAATATTGTGTAGTGATCTGATCCAGAAAAAGTAGCTGTTGTTTCTTGTGGATGTATGAGGTGGTTGATGGAAGAACTAGATTTTGAGTTAAAATCTGAATGATGATTAGAATGTGGGAATGTAAGATGGGAGCTGAGAAAGTGAGGAGATAGGAAAATTACTGGAAAAGAGCATGTAAAGTGCTTAAAAGAAGCATTAAAAAGGTGCATGTTTAGAACAGAGATTTCATGAAAGATAATGTTAAAAAATCAAGCATTGTATAAATTCATTTCCAGTATTTTTCAGTAATCTTATTTAACTTTCTTTTCTTTTTAAGGTAAAGTTTGTGGAGATACATTGCCCTCACTTTTGCTGACAGACACAAATGAGGCCACAGATTCATTTGTTTCTTATACAGAAAATTATGGTGGTGACTTTGAGATTAACTTTATTGCCAATAAGAACTCAGAAGCTAGTAAGTGTTACAAGTATTTAATTTCTTTCGGCTTTACCTTGATAGAGGAATGAGGAAGGAATGTCTGTGACCATTCACTTAGACTTTTCCAACATTTTCATAGATTCAGGTTGTCAAAGTGTGGCTACACTGGTCAAAGAAGGAACAATTCCCAAAGGAACATGTCGATGGTTTAGTCATGCTCCAGAGGAACACATTATAAAGGTAGATAAGTAAGGAAAGCTTCTATTGTATAGAGAATTTAGTTTTGTTGATTAGGCACAGGGCTGTGAATCAGTTCTAAATTATTTAATCATGGCTGACAGAAACAAAACAGAAAACACTACATAGCAGCCAAATCTCTTGTGAGGAAAATTTTGGGCCCCAGTAGGAAAGAAGGCAGGGAATCCACTACTCAAGGTATTTGGTTGCTGTACAGCCTATAGACTGAACTTACTCCTGTTAGTCTTGACCACTTGGGAGTCTTGGTTTGGCTACACTTAACTTCACTTATACTGTCATCAACTGATTGCTGTCCAGGTGGAACTGCCTCCATTTGGGTTGGCAGCACAACTCCTTGCTCACTAGGCCACAGAGCTACATCTCATTATGATTAGGAGCTTCCATTTGTTACAACTTTTACTCTCAAAAGGGATCCATGTGTATGGCTAAAGTTCCAACAATCAAAAAGGGTATTTACAATAAACAACAAATTACCTTTTTAAAAAAAAATTTAATATTGGTTTCCTTACAAAGTTCCTATACATTGTATTTCACACTATTCTTCATTCACACTGTGTTTCATACAATTATTCCCATGCATTGTATTTTATAAAATTAATCACCAATTGACTATGCCCTTCATTCCATTGTCTATTGAGGTCCTCATTGATCTTTCCTATTTCCTTTATCCTCTCCCTCTGTTCATCAAATGACGTAACCTTGTGATTTTGTCCCTACCTATCCTCACTCCTCTGCCACCACCCCTTCTCTCCTTGAGTGCCCCTAGACATTTTACTAGTTTTTTTTACATCCTTCTAGTTTTATAATAATAGTCTTATGCAATATTGTCATTATAAGACTTAGTTCACTTAGCATAATACTCTTCAGTCTCTCCCAATTCTTGTAGTCTTCTTAAAAATCACTGTTCATGAGTGCTGCATAGTATTCATTGTGTGATTGTACAATATCTCAGTACATTCAGTTGTGGTTGAACATTTGGGCTGTTACCGCGTTCTTAAAATGGTGAATCATATTGTGATGAACATTAGTATACAAATCTTCATTTGTGTCTCATTTCTAATTTCCTTGGGATAGTTGTGGAATAGCTGAGTCATACAGAATTTCTATTTTAAACTTGAAGAAACTTCAAACTGCCTTCCAGAGTGGTTCCAATTTACAATGCCACCTTCCTATTAAATTCCTGCCCAGTACACTTGATGTAAGTTTTTTTGTTTTGGGGGTTTTTTTTTGTAGGTTTCTGTAGTGTTCTTGGAGAGATAGTCTGATTCTTATGCATGACAATTCCACATTTATTGGAACACGTGTTGTTGAATAGGAACTGACTCATAGTTGACCCTTTTGTGAGTTTTCAGAGGGTGTAAATCACACAGAACGAGACTGCTCATTTTTCTACTGTAGAGCAGCTTGTGGATTTGAACTGCTCTCCTTTTGATTTGGTAGTGAAATTCCCTACCCACGAAGACAGTAGAGTTGACTTTGATCCTTGGAGATATAGTCTGAGATTTACGAACAGAAGTATATTTCTTTTGCTTGTGAATGCTGGCCACACACACACACTTAAGATAGTTTAAAGATATTTCCTGATTAGGCTACAGAGTTTGTTTCTAATGAGTGTATAAAATTATTTTGTGTGGTGTCCCATTTCATTTTAACTAGGTTGCTTTTAACATTTAGTGAGTTTCTACAATGCTATTATCCCTATATGACTGATTGATACATGCTGCCTATAATTTCTAGAAGTAGAATTTATGCATTAAATCTGGTTGCGTTATGTGTCGTCAAGTCATAGATGACTCATAGAGACCCTATGAATGAAAGACATGAGCACTATTCAGAGAGTTTCCAAATGCAAGCCGTTTCGGAAGTGGATGCCTCTCCTGCTTCCAAGCTTGATTTAATCGGAGAGCTCCACCAAATACTGTCCACCGTGGGTAACCATTATCACATGTGGCACATAAATTGTCTTCTAAAAACTATATCTATTTATATTTCCTTATTTGGAACATAAGGATGCAACTGAAAGCCTTTTAATTTACCGATGAAACATTTTACCTTTATCTCCTCTCAATTTTGATCACTTCTCTCATTGTGTTTATAACTTTGTACAGTTGACATTTGAGGACTTTTCCACTGAAGTTCATCAAAACTGTATATATGATATTGTTGTGATTTATACTTATCTAAAATAGGATCATGAGTGAGGTGAGTAACATTTTATCCTTCAAATGTAATTAAAAAAGCATTTGACTTAGTAGTATAGTTGCAGGATATGTTCTTTTTCCTGGGGACTATATAGAGAGAGGATAAGAAATTCCTGCACTGGAAATTCCCAGCACAGTAAATTTTATCTTTAAAATCTATGAACCAGTGCTCGCTTAGGCAGCACTTATACTAAAATTGGAATGATACAGAGAAGATTAGCATAACCCCTGTGCAAGGATGACACACAAATTCGTGAAGTGTTCTATATTTTTTAAGGGAAATTGAAAGAATTTCTTCTTGAAAACAATGTATTTGAATTTTGTGAATAAACTAGTAGAAATTTAAAAATATATTAAAAAATACTTATAAAAAGAATAGACATATGAACCAGAAACTGACTTAATAACAAATAATTAAAATATGCAAAATGTGAACAATGTTTCAGAATGATTCAAGGCAAATAATGTCCCTTCAGTATATGGAAAATGGTACCAGAAAATAAATTCTTAGCACTTCTTAAGGTAAATTTTCAATATTCTTTTTGCCCTAATTGCTGCTGTTTTCATTTTTCAATCCAAGAACAGTTGCCCAAAACTAGTGTTTTACTTTTGTTTTAAAGTGAATTACATGAGCTAAACCTTCAAATGTAATTTCAATTATAACCTTAATATGAAGAATTAACTTCTAGCCATGTAGCCATTTTCTTAGCATCTGGTAATTTGTCTCTCATTAGTATGACTGGAGATCAGGAATAGAATTGTTGTTAACTTACTTGGAGTCAACTATGATTCATAACAACCCTATGAACAATGGATCTGGACCGTATCCATCGTTACCGTCTTTGATACCATGGAACTCATTGCTGTAGTCACTGTGTGAATCCATCCCATGAAGGAACTGACGCCTTTCAACTACATGCTCAAAGTATGTGAGACAAACTTGACCCTCTTTGCCTTTAAGGAGCACTGTGGCAGCATCTTTTCCAAAACATATTTGTCCATTTGTCATTTCATGAGATATTCAGCACTCTTTTCTAACACCACAACTGAAAGGCATCAGTTCTTCATATCTGTCTTCCTTTTTCATTGTCCAACTTTCAGCTGCATGGCAAGGAATTGGAAAAAAAAATTATGATTTGGATCAGGAGTCCTTTGTCTTAAAACTAATATTGCCCTTCAGCACTTTGTAGAGAGCCTTGACAGCACATTTCCAATGTACTGTGTCTTTTGCTAGTGAGCTCTGGTGGCCTAGTGGCAGGAGCTGGGCTGCAATCCCGAAGGCACACAGTTCAAAACCACCAGCAGCTCCATGGGAGGAGGGACAATCTCCTCCTGTGCAATTAACTGCCTCTGAAAACCCACTGGAGGGTCAGCTATGGGTCAGAGCCAACTCTACGTTATACAACAACAACATGTATTTTGATTTTCTGACTGCTGCCACCAAGGGTGTTAATTGTAGATCCAAGCAGAATGAAATAATTGACAGTTTCTGTATCTTCTCTCTCTACCATGATGTTGCCTATTGGTTCAATGGTGAGGATTTTTGTTTTCTTGTTAAGATGTAACCCATATTGAAAGCTGTGGTCTTATATCCTCTAGTGCATCTGTAATGCTTCAAATCCTCCTTGCTTTCAGCAAGCTAGCTTGTGTTATATGCATAACACAGATTGTTGATAAAGCGTCCTCAAATTTTTTTTCAGCTTC
Organism: Elephantulus edwardii; assembly: GCF_000299155.1. Lineage (NCBI taxonomy): Eukaryota > Metazoa > Chordata > Mammalia > Macroscelidea > Macroscelididae > Elephantulus > Elephantulus edwardii. The sequence continues at coordinate 5,507,389 of NW_006399907.1, read as the reverse complement.
CTCAAATTCTGATGTCATATTCTTCTTCATATAGTCCAGGTTCTGCTTACAGATGTAATAGGTATGTAGAAAATATACAGCCCTGACACACACCTTTCCTAGTTTTAAACTATGCAGTGTTCCCTTCCTCTGCTTGGACAACAGCTTCTTGGTCTAGGTATAGGTTTCACATGAGCACAATCAAGTGTTATGGGATTTCCATTCTTCTCAGTGTTAGTCATACTTTCTTATGATACACACCATCAAAAACCTTTACATAGTAAATAAAACACAAAGAGACATTCTTTTGATATTCTCTACTTTCAATCAAGATCCATCAGACATCAGCAATGATAGCCCTTGTGCCACAGCATCTTCTAAATCCAGCCCAAATTTCTTGCAGTTCTCTGTCAATGTACAATCCTAGCCCTTTTAAAATAATCTTCAGCAAGATTTTATAAGGAAAATTGGAAGTTGTAAAAAGATGAAATGTAACCCACAAAGATTGACATTCTAAGTGTTAATGAGATAAGATGGACTGCCCTTAGCCTCTTTGAATCAGACAATCATATGATCTATTATGCCAAGAATGAAAAATTAAGGAAATGCCAAGGAATGGCATTATATTCATTTTCAAAGAATATTAAAAAAATATATCCTCAAGTGTAATGTTGTGAATAACTGGAAACCATGTATACACATACAAGGAAGACCTGTTAATACAATTATTATTCAATTATACACATAAACACCTAAAGCCAAAGATGAGGAAATTGGCAATTCCTATCAATTTCAGCAATTGGAAATTGAGCAGGCAACCAAGATGTAGTAATAAAAATTGGTAACTGGAATTCAAAAGTTGTAAACAGAGAAGAGGAACTGATAGTTGGAAATTAGGGACTTAGTGACAGAAATTAGGCTGGAGAGTGATGGATTGAATTGTGTACAATCAATGATTTATTCATCACAAAGACCTTCTTAAAACAATACAAGCAGTGACTATACACATGGACTTTACCTGATGGGTTGCGTAGGAATCAGATTGACTACATCTGTGGGAAGAATCAATGAAGTAGCACAATATCAGCAGTCAAAACCAGACTAGATGCTGACTGTGATGCAGATCATAAATCACTTATGTACAAGTTCAAACTGAAGCTGACTAAAATGAAAATGAATCCACAAGAACCAAAATTCAACCCTGAGACTACCTCATGAATAGGTTTGAGACATTGAACACTAGTGATAAAAGACTAGATGAGCTGAGGCATGACATCTGGTATCTCATCCATGAAGAAGGCAAAATGTTATTACAAAGACAAGGGGGGAAAGCAGAAGGATGTGATAGGTTAAAATAGTTATTTCACACGAAGAATAGGTAAATGAAAGCACAACCTTGTGAACCAGTAGAATGATACTTGTATATTGAAGGGTTTGGACAAATAGAAGATGTCAAGTGTTTGAGCCATAAAGTGTGATCATGTCCTGTTTATTTTTGTTTTCATTCTATCCAGTAAATTCAGACCCATAGGGACACTAACAAGCTTAGGATTCTCTTATATCCACCTTTCTCATTATCTATAAATTAAAAATCCATGAGGTGTCTATATGTACTGCTGTCCCTCCACCTTTTGAAGGATGATGTCCCTCTTCAAGGAATTGACACTTGTAGCAACGTGCCTAAAGTAGGTGAGACGAAGCTTCATCATCTTTACCCCAAAGGAGCATTCTAGCTGCTGCTTTCCCAAAATAATGTTTATTCTTTTGGCAATCCATGGAATGTTCAGCACTCTTCTCCAGTATCACAATTCAAGAGCATCAGTTCTTCTGTCATCCTTATTCATTGTCCAGCTCTCAGGTGCATAGCAAGTGACTGAAAACAACATGGTCTGAATCACCGTTGTTCTCTGACATCACTGTTCCTCAATATTATGGATAGGTCTCTGGTAACAAACTTTCCCAGTGCAATGTATCTCCTGGTCTCCTGACTGCTAGTACCAAATATATTGATTGTAGATCAAGTAAGATAAATTCATTGACAGTCTCAAGCCTTTCTCCAACTATTCATCAGAATGTTCTTGTAGGTCCAATGGCAAGGATTTTTGTTTTCTTGATGTTGAGATGCAGGCCCTATTGAAGAATATAGTATTTAAGCTTCTGCAGCAAGTGATTCAGATCTTCCTCACTTTCAGCTGGTATGATACTAGAACTCAAGAATCAATATAGTTTTTTTTCTGTGAGATGAAATGAACATACTTTGTTAACTTGAATTAGTGATTGTTTTTCCACATGTGCCTATAAATCAAAGTTGTTAGGTGATACTTTATTTCTGTTGTGATTTTTAACTTATGATAATGATAAATAAAACTCCTTGAAACTTTGACAGCTAAACTTGAAACCCACTCCAATGTACAGTCTTCATAGAAAGATGGTGATATATTATAAAACTAAGGATGAAAATAACTTCCAAGGCTTCAAGGCAAGAGTCACATTTTTGCTGTCGGAAAAGTATTATATTCTCATTTGTATATGCTTGCTGATTCGTGTGATAGTGATATTTTGCTTATGAGATGGGGTTTATGGAAGATAATTTAGCCATAATCTACTTGAAGCACTTGCTGCAGAAGATCAAGGAATGCAGCCTTCAGTATAGATTGCATCTCAATGTAAAGAAAACAAAGCTTCTTATCACTGAACCATTAGACAACATCAGATTGAATGCAGAGGAGACTGAAACTGCCAAGAGCTTCATCTGGCTTGGATCCACAATTAACACAATTGGTACCAACATTTAGGAAATAGGGAGACATATTGCACTGGGGAAATCTGCAGTTAGGGACCTCTCCAAATTACTGAGGAGTAATGATGTCAGTTTGAGGACAATACTTTTTGAGAAAAATAATTGACGCCTTTGAGCTGTGGTTTGGGAGAAGAACACTGAACATCTCGAGGATGGCCAAAAGAACAAACAAATATATCTTAGAGACAGTACAGCCAGAATGCTTCTTGGAAGAAGGAATGATGTGGCTTTGCCTCACATACTTTGGACATGTTGCTAAGTGGGGCTGTTCCTGGGGGAGAAGGACATGATGCTAGGAAGAGTTAGGAGGTTGGCAAAGGAAAGGAAGACACTCAACCATTAGGATTGACATGGTGACTGCCATAGTGGGCTCTTGTGTGTCAGGAAGTGTGAGGATGGCACAGGAGAGGACAGATCTTTTGTACATGGGGTCATTATGAGTCATACTCAATTTGATGACACCTAACAACAATAACAAGTCCTGGATTCAGGAAGCTTGGAATGACCTGGATGACTTAGTAATCTAATGCTGCTATAGCAGATGGTACAAGTAGATTATAAGAAATATAAAATTTCTCTTTTACAGTTTAGAAGGAGAGAAGTCCAAATTCAGGGTTTCAGCTCTAGAGAGCTTCTCCCCATCAGTGAAGGTCCTTATTTCCCTCAATGTCTGTAGACCTTTTCTGGGTGTTAAGGAGTTTCTTCAAGCAGGGACGTAGGTACAAAAAGATGCACTCCACTCATTTTGAAAATTACTTTTTGGTGGTACTCCCCAGCTTACTTTCCTCCCCTTTTATCCTTAATGAGATAAAAGGAATTACAGGTCACACTTTAGAGACGCTTCCCTTATATCCAGTTATGGCTGTGATGGAATTTGGGGTTCTGATTTCCACCCCTCATCCTTTTACAGTAGTTTGATTTATCAGCCCATAGTGAATCATTTTATAACTCTCACATTCTATCATTACATACATATATTTTAGGGTACATAACCTATGATGGTTATAAAATAGAATTTCAGATTCTTGAGCCCATCCCCACAGACTTCAACTTTGTAGGTAGATCTGAGACGAGCCCAAGAGCACATCAGGTGATGCTTGAGAAACTACATCAACTAGTACTTTAACAAAGATTTCAAGAACCACGTGAAAAATAGGCACAACTAAGAAGTGAGCTTATTGTTGTTGTTATATAGTGTTAAGTTGGAATAACCCATAGCCGACATGCAGTGGGATTTCAGAGGCAGTAAATCACATGAGTTGATTGCCTATCTTTCTCCTGCAGAGCAGTATCTGACTCTACTTAAAGATGTTAAAGGATGTTGAAAGACTAACAGATTTCTAAGTACTTTAAAGGGTAAAGTTTCTTTTATCCACAGAAAAAGAATATGTTACAAAGAGCCAAGTGAAAGACAGAGAATCTATGCTATTCAGTATTGTTGGAGAGTGGAGTGAATGATGAAGATAGAAGCAGTTAGATCATCATGGACTGTTGTTGTTGTTGTTGCTGTAATGTGCTGTCGAGTCACTTGTGACTCATAGCGACCCTATGTACAACAGCCCTAAACTCTGTTCTGTCCTGTGCCAATCGCACTGTCTCTGACACTCCCATCCCAATTAATCCAGTCACTGAGTCAATCCACCTCACAGAGGGTCTTCCCCTCCTGTGCTGTCCCTCCACCCTCCCAAGCATGATGTCCCTCTCCAAGGACCATCATGGACTAGAGTATTAAATTTTATATACCAGAAGAAGGGAGTTCTAGTGGCCTAGTGTTAAGAACCAGCACCACAAATCTGAATGCATGTAGTTCAAATCCACCATCTGCTCTGCAGAAGAAGGATGGGTAAACTTTTGTGTGATTAACTGCTTCTGAAAACCTGCTGGAGGGTCAGCTATGGTTTGGTAATGATTCAACAGTACACAACAACAACATACCAGAATATAGAACAGTTAATGTTTATTGATCATTTTACATCTGTATTATCTCATTTACTTCTCCTTATAAACATTGTCTTTCTTGTCATCGAATAAGGAACTGAGTTTAAGAGATTAAGTAATTTTCATAAAGACACCCAACTGGAAAAGGTGGAGTTAGAATTTAAATCTTGTTGTCTCTGACTCCAGGATAATATAAAAGATGCAGAAGAAAGTTAGGGCTAAATCTGCTTGCAAGGAGGGCAGTGATCAAAATCCTAAAAATTTGTTCTAGATGTCTTACTTGAATAGATATGTGGTGAGAAAGGGGATGTGAAGAAGCAAAATTCCAGCATAGTATTTGATGACTGTCACTTGAAAGGTTAAATCAATGATAGAGCTAAACACTGATATGAAGTAACAAGACCACATTGACTATCAAGATGATTGATAGTCAATAGATAAATAGCATGTGCTCTATTTGAAATATGTGAGCATTTATGTGCTTTGGGGAGATCCAGGTGGAGGTCAATACCAGTAGTAGGTCTAGAATTCAAGAATGAG
>NW_006399907.1:5496130-5500798 GCF_000299155.1 Elephantulus edwardii | reverse complement strand
ACTGGAGTGCAGAGAAGCCAAAGCACAAGGAAGAATTCAAGATAGGACTCTGTATATATGTAGATGAGTAAAATAAGCTTAAAAACATTAAACTGGTTGCCACTAAGTAGATTCTGACTTGCGGTACACCATGTTTACTGCAATATAACTACTATCTATGTTTGTTATGTGTCGTTGAGTTGGAACCTTGTCATAGCTGACCCTCAGTGGGTATTAGAAGATTTTGATTGCACAGGAGGATATTGCCCTTTCTTCTGAGGAACAGCTGGTGGATTTGAACTGCTTGCCTTTGGGTTGCTAGTACAACTCCTTACCCACTAGGTTACCAGAGCTCCCCTCTTATTAATAGTCATCTCCCACACACACACACCATCAAGTTGATTGTGAAGCATAATGACCCTGTGGTAAAAAGCAAAGTTGCCCTACAATGTTTCTAAGGTTATTATCTTTATAGAAGCAGACTGCCACATCTTCCTTCCCAAATGGCTTGGCGGCTTTGAACCTCCTACTTTCTGTTAACAGTCTATCTCTTTATCCACAGTGTTACTACATTCTAATCTGAAGGGCTTTCGATGCTAATTGATCAGCAGGCTTTACTTCTGAGACATGAGCAACTGAGTGCATTAACCATTGCACCCCTATACCTTAACAATAGTATCTCATGAAGTATCATTTTAGGTCAAACAAGAGAATTCTTTTTAAAAAAATTAAAGTTGAGATGGGATGTGTTGCAGACCTAGGGTAAAGTATATTAATAATTATTAATGAGACAGACAACCAGTAATGAACTAAAACAGAGAATGTAAAAGACAGGAGCCCAGCAGTTCCAAGGACTGAAAGCCCAAATTCCAGCTTCCCTGTATCTTTATTGAAAATTATCAGGGAGTAAATCACAAAGACAATTCAATGCAAAGGAAGCCAAGCTCTTTCTATTGGAAACCTTCCCTTGACTCAAGAGGGAGGGGTCAGCAAATACAATGGAAGAATCGGTAAACCCTTAAGGATTGCCTTAGGGCCTCAGGGTGAACTCCAGTTTGAACCATGCCTCCCCAATATCCTGAAATTGCATTTGGTTTATTACAATTATGTAGTATTGGCTTCTTATAGGATAGGGAATCCAGAAGAAAGAAGTTATTAAGAGAGTGAGATATAACAGAAATGTTAAGAGATATATAAGAAATCATATACATGACTTCTGAAATTTAGCATATGAAAGATAGTGTTATATAATCAACATTACAGTTATTTTGGAAGTGAAGAATATGATGTAGTAGAGTCAACTATCTAAATGAAAAGCTAATTTTCTTTTATAGACTCTTTAAAGATAATTAGAGAAGCAGTGCCTCCCTAAACTAATCATGCACTCTCTGTAAAAGCTGTTCCATCTGGTAAGTTTATGACATTTCTCTTCATTAACTAGGTGTCTCTTTTAGAAAAGTCCTGCAGTAACATAAATCTATAATGAAGAACAACCAAATGTTATACATTTACTCTCATGAAACTTCCAAAGTCCTGTTTGGAATCTATACAAAGCTCTCTCAAAAAAGGAAAAGGAGGATATAAACTTTATTACAGGAAGAAAAGGATACAGTTAGGAATAATTTCACCTATTAATATATAAATTTAATGTTGAAAATGTCTTTTGAGGGTCTATGTTTATTATGATTACAGGCAATGTGAGGTAAAAACCAAAACTAAATGTTGGGGTTTTTTTAAGCTCCACTGGCGTCTTTTAACTTGTGTATGATCTAATTTATCTTGCTAAATCCTCTACTACCTCAGCATTCCATATGTACTGAATGCGCTCTAGTGGATTTGCTACAATAGAAGGCTGTCTGCTTCTTACTTGGAGTGAGAGAAGGTTTTGTGGAGAATAGCATGCTTGGTCTAAGGCTCAATGATCAGACAAGAGAACAGGGTTTGCAAAGTATTAGATGCCTGAGCAAATCTGTCATGCTTCAGAATTATTGAATTCTTTAATACAATGAGAAAAAAAAGGTTTAAAAAAAAAAGATGGTAATATTGAAGTTAGTTAGCCTCCACACCCTGCTAACAAACTTGAACATTTTCCTGGCTAGATGAGGGCTAGGATTTTTGTTGGCTTTAGTCACTGGCATAACTGGCACACTGCCAGCTCATGATGTGCTCAAGCACAGTGGAGTTTGTGGGAATGGTTCAGGACCAGACAGTGTCTCCTTCTATAGTAGATTATACAGTCATATAGGAGGTCGCTGTGAATAGAGCTGACTCAATGGCATCTATCAGCAATAACAAGCATTTTGTAATTGAGTATATGACTATCATTCTACAGGCCAGTATCTCAAAAGCTGCTTTCCTAGCAAAGTTACCTGGGCAGCATTTTAAAGCCAGGTTTCTCAATGGTCACTTCTGGGAATCTATACATTTATGTAGTTGATCTTTTGTTAGAGAAACATTACCATAGTCTTTGGAAAACTGTTGGAGGATAAGTATGTTTTGAGTTATTCCTGCTTTATGTATCATCACTGCTGTCCTCTTTGCTGTAGATGTCTGTGGAATCCCTCCATGTAGGAGAACTGCTGAAGGAGAGGAAGCCTGTCCTCACTGGTGGCAGTGGCAGGTGGGTTTAAAGTTTCTTGGAGCTCACCAGTGTGAAGGTGTCATCATCAACCCAACTTGGATTCTGGCTGTAACCCACTGTGTACAACTGTGAGTAAAAGTAGTTATTCATCAATTTAGCATATCTGCTTATATACAGTACCTAAGACACAGATGTAATCATCTGGCTTTAAGATTTTCCACAATTCTAAAGAGTAATTTCTTCTTTCAGTGTTGCATATCCAAGTTGCTTTTGTGGCTGTGATTATGTGCTGTCAAGTCCGAACCAATTCATAACTGACCCACTAGCAAGTTTTCAGAGGCAGGAAATCACACAAGAGAAGAGGACTCATCTTTCTCCATCAAAGCAGCTGGTCGATTCAAATCATGTATGTGGGGTTGGCAGCACAGCTTCTTACCACTAAGCTACCAGAGATTTGATATGGACACATTTAATGAAGGGAAAGTTCGTCAAATCTTGAAATTGTTCCTTCCATTGGTGGAGATCTGATTATTATGTTGAGCAAAATTCTGATTCCCGATAAAAGAAAACTACTGACTTAAATTTACAGTTGTTGTTATATGCCATTGAGTCAAGTACAACTTGTAGTGACACTATGAACAACAGACCTGAACCCTGTCCTATCCTGTGCCATCCTTACAATCTCTGGCACACTTAAGCTGATTTCTGACATTACTGTGCCAATCCACCTGGTTGAGGGTCCTCCTCTCTTTTACTGTCCGTTCACCTTCCCAAGCATCATGTCCCTCTCCAATGAGCAGACTACCCTAGCAACACACCCAAAGTATGTGTGATGAAGCTCTATCATCTTTGCCTCCAAGGAGCACTTTGCCTGCACCTTCTCCAAGACATGTCTGTTTGTTCTTTTGGTGGTCCATAGGATATACAGCATTCTTCTTCAATGCCACAGTTCATAGGTATCAGTTATTCTGTTAACCTTATTCATTTTCTAGCTCTCAGCAGATAGCAAGTGATTAAAAATTTACAGAAGTTCCCAAGAAGTATCTGTTTTTCTTTCTATATAGAAAGCCTTCATAAATCTGAAGACCTCTCTCACAATGGCCTTTAATTAACCTTTAAGCTAAATGCTATATCTTTGTTGTTATGTGTTAGTAATTCCAGATGTGTTCATAAACCATGGACTACCCTCTGGTTTGATTTAAAACTAAGTTTGGAAGACAGTGTACATATCAGTGGGGAGCACAATAGAATAGGTCATTGCTTTGACTGTTAGTAAACTGAGATTTAATTCCCTTCTTCAATGTTTTTAAATAATGAACTCCCATAGTATGAAATAATTACATAATATTTGCTGAGCGAGTAGTTATAAAATACACATTTATGTCCTAGCTGCTCAGTTTGGGAAAGAACTATCACCTGTTAAGACTCCTTTGTGCTCCCGCTCACAAGTAAACATTTTAAGTCCAAATTTTTGTGTTAATAAAATTTTCGTTTTTGAAAATATTTACACATGCCTGAAAAACATCATTGCATTTTACCTGGTTTTCACATTTGTACAAGTAACATTGCAGTTGTATGTCCCTGTGGCTTACCGTCTTTCTTTACAGCATGTCACTTAGATTAAGCTTTATATAATTTATAAGTAAATTCAGGATAAGTGCATTTAAAAACAGACAAACAAAGCGACATCATCAAGATAAAACAAACCTCAAATGATTCAAATGTGCAACAGGGTTTAGAAACACTATTAGGCTCTGAGCCCATCATGACCACTTACTTCCCCAGGGGCTCCCAGGGGTCAACCCCACAGACTTTCTGCTTCTTAGATAGGCTGAGTTTGTTCTTGTCTCAAGGTCTCTGTAGTTAGTGTTTTCCTGCTGTCTAAAATATCATATTACATTGAATCGTTTCTCCTTCAGGTTTTCTAGTATATCACAATTTCTAGGGGTTTGTCCCACTTATTTTCATGATCTTAAAGTAACTATTTTGAAAAGTAGTTATGTATTGAAGCATTTCTGTCTTATTGTTGTTGTCAGGTGCTGTCAAGTTGCCTGCAACTCATAGCGACCCTATATACAACAGCCCTAAACCCTGCTCTGTCCTGTGCC
>NW_006399907.1:5491453-5494587 GCF_000299155.1 Elephantulus edwardii | reverse complement strand
TTGAGTTCGATGATCATATGATATATTACTCTGGAGATGAAAAGGTGAGGAAAAATGGAGTTGCTTTCATAATTAAGAAAGTCATTTCTAGATCCATCTTGAAGTACAATATTGTGACAGGGTAATATCCATACGCATACAAGGAAGTCCAGTGAATACCTCTATTATTCAGATATATGCACCAACAACCAGAGCCAAGGAAGAAGAAATAGAAGATTTGTACCAACTTTTACAGTTGGAGTTCGATCGAAAATGTAACCAAGATGCATGGATAAGAATGGGTGACTGGAATGCAAAAGTTGGGAACAGAGAAGAAGATTCGGTAGCTGGGAAACATGGGCTCAGTGACAGAAATGGAGCTGGAGAGAGGATGATTGAATTTAGCACAACCAATGACTTATTCATTGCAAATACTTTTTTAAAGAGACATAAACACAGGTTATATACATGGATTTCACTTGATGGTATGCATAGGAATCAGATCGATCTAAAGTATATAAGACATAAAATTTTATTATGGCTTGCAGGAAGAAGAGAAAGAGGAATTCATCAACTGATAATTTGAACTTATTATAATTGGAAGCAGGAGTGGCATCCACGTCCTAAACAACGTGCCTCTGGGAACTCTATGAACATTGATAAATGTCGATAGTTATAGAAAGGCTCAGGCCTTTTGTTCATAGTGTCACTATGAGCCATGCTCAACTCAATGGCAATCAACAAGAACATACTAGGAAAAATCTCAGGCATTGTGGACTCACATAGTGTACAATCTTTCATGAAAGGATACATTCATGACATGTGCATGTGAAATTCCACTAGGAATTCTTATATGAATTATTAATATTTTGGTCTAGTAAACACATGGATGTCAATTTAATGGGTTTGGGGGTTTTAAATCTTAATAAAATACAACAAACAAAATAAATAAATGTTAGGTATACAGTTTGAAAAATTTTCATAAAACGGACATCCTCATAACTAGCATCATGTCTCGAAACCAAAATATTTCCAACAAGCAGCATTTCCTGTCCCTCCCATTTTATATCCTCTCTAAATCTAATCAGTACCTTAACTTCTAACATCACAAGTGAATTTGATCCCAAAGAGTTAAGCATTTAGCTGCTATCTGAGAGAAAGGCAGAGGATTTAAATCTACTCAGAAATGCCTCAGAAAAAAGCCCAGCTGTTTACTTTCAAAATCGTCATGGCCAGGAAACTCTCTGGTGGCCTAGTGGCAGGAAGCTGCATTGCAATCCAGAAGGAGTGCTGTTTGAATCCACCATGATCTGCTGTAGAAGGAGAGTCAATCTCCTCCTGTATCAGTCAGATCCAATTTGACAGCATGCGTGCGTGCGTGCGCGCGCGTGCATACACACACACACACACACACACACACATCACATGAAAAATGCGAAATCATCATGGCCATTGAAAACACATTGGAGCACAGTTCTGTTCTGAGCTACATGGAGTTGCCACGAATAAGGTTTTGAATTCTTTTTAACCAGAGTTAACCATTAACTCTGGTCATTTGATAAAAGTAATTTACTAAATGATAAAAATAATATTTGTCTACCTTTTACAGTAAAACCTAGGCCACACTCCTTTTTTGTGAATGTCAATATTTCTAATGTATTTTTAATATAACTATGGAATTAAACTAAGCCTTATGTTGGTTGTTTTCATGTTGTTGGTAGTTTGTTTTGTTGGTTTTTGTTTGTGGGTTTTTTGTTGTTTTGCTTTTGGTTTTTGGATACTTTTCATTTTCTCTTTCGGCTTAAAAAAAAAGACCTTTGATGATTTATGTTCTGTACAGGCCCTAGTGCTGGGGGAAAGATACAACTGGAAATCACTGCTTGGGAAGCTCAGGGGGCCTGGAGCAGTGGGTCTGGTAGTCAGATCAGACAGGACGGGGGAAGGACCTGGCAGAACTAAACAGCATGTGTCGTAGTGTCAGGTGAGGTTTGACCGCGTTGTAGTGTCAGGTGAGGTTAGACCAAAGGATCAAAAATTTCATTTTAATCTCCTTTCTTCAGAATAAATAATCTACTGGACTATCATTGCTCGGGACCATGATAGAACCTGGAAAGAATCCACTGAACCAATGAGAAATGTTTTTCTAAGAATATTCTGCCAGGCTCTAAATGCTGCCATGTGCTAAGGAGCACACGTAGCTGAATCCTGTAATTAGGTTTTAATCTTCTAGTGCCCTTTTCATTTTATATTACTACTTACATTTAAAGGTAAAATTTAAGGACATATTTTCATTTGAAAGCTAGATGAGAGAAGCCAAGAATTCAGGCGTCAAATTCAGGAGTAGAGATCCACATGGTTTTGTTTCTTCAGGACCAACTGGGGAAAGTGGTTCATGTTTATCCTGAAAAGTGTAAGCAGGTATCAGTGCAAAGTCATCTTCACTGCTGGTGAAAGAGCGTTGAAGACAGAGACCTAAGCTATACTTTGAACCATTATGTGCGGAAGTTGTTCCACTTTTTGAATGACTCTGATCTTGAGATAGTCTGGCTTGGCATCACTACAGGTGAAAAGGGCAAAACTTACTGTGGGACATAAGATTTTGAGAAGCTGAGCTTTGACTCTGACATTGTCCTAATATAGCTGAACTCTCCTCTGAAGGACAATTTGTGGTGAGGCCAGTATGCCTGCCACTAGTCTCAGAGCCTCTACTTTCCTCAGAGTTCTATGCAGTGACCGGGTGGGGAAGTGTTGTGTGCCATTGAGTCGCCTGCGACTCATAGCGACCCTATGTGCAACAGGCCTAAACTCTGTTCTGTCCTGTGCCAATCGCACCATCTCTGATACATCCCTCCCGATTGCCCCAATCACTGAATCAATCCACATTGCCCTCCTGTGCTGTCCCTCCACCCTCCCGAGCATGATGTCCCTCTCCGAGGACCAGTCCCTCCTTACATGTCCAAAGTATGTTAGACCGAGCCTCAGAATCCTTGCCTCCAAAGAGCCACCCCATTTAACCCTTTCCAGGATGAATCTGTTTCTTTTCCTAGCAGTCCTTGGTACCCTCAATACTCTTCTCTAGCACCACAGCTCAAAGGCATCAATTCTCCTTCTATCCTCCCTAGTCATTGTCCAACTCTCTGATACATAACAAGTGA
>NW_006399907.1:5480487-5488798 GCF_000299155.1 Elephantulus edwardii | reverse complement strand
TTCATTCTTTTGACAGTCCTTGGGATGTTCAGTATTCTCTCCAAAACCACAGCTCAAAGGTATCAATTCTTCTTCTGTTATTCTTATTCATTGTTCAGCTCTCAGATGGAGAGCAAGTGATTGGAAAGACCATGGCCTAGATCAGATGCCCTTTAGTCCTCAAACTGACATCATTACTCTTCCACAATTTGGAGAAGTCCCTAACTGCAGACATTCCTAGTGCAATGCATCTTCTTATTTCCTGACTGCTAGTACCAAAGGTGTTAATTGTGGGTCCAAGGAAGATGGAGTTATTGACAACTTAGACAATAACATTCTTACACTTTTCCTCCAAATTACTTAGATGATAACTAAACTAGTTAAAGGGGCCAGAAACTTTCCTGAAAAAAAGAACAACCCAACAAACCAGTTAGTAAATATTCTAGGCTGTGCAAACCAAAAAGTCTCTGTCACAATTACTTTACTTTTCCACTCTATTGTGAAGCAACCATAGACTATAAGTAAAGACGGAAATTTCATGTAATATTCAAGTGTCTCAAAATTTTCTTTGATTTTTTTAACCATTATAAGTGTACACATTATTCTTAATTAATCTCTGTGCAAAGAGATCGTTAGGATAGTAAAGGTCCAGAATTGCCCCTCTTGGTGCAATTTTACAACTCCAACAAGATTATAACATTCCTAATGCAATTTATGGAAACTTCATCTCACATAGTTTGGGCATGCTGCTATTCCTTGTAAAGAGGCATTATGTTTGGAAAGGTGGAGGGTCAATGAGAGAAAGACCCTTAGTAAGGTGAATTGATTCAGTAACTGCAGCATTGGGCCCAAGTATGTCAGGGATGATGAGAATGGTACAGGATAGGACAGAGTTCAGATCAGATGTTCATCACTGTGAGTCATACTCAACTTGATGGCACCTGACAACAAAAACAACATGGTACAATGAGTTTCTCTTTATATATAATCTTTCTGGCCCTGGATTTGTTACTCTACCAAACTTATTTGCTATGCCACAGTCAAGTATGCAAATAAGGTATATAAAACTCTTGTTGAGGATAGTTTAATATGCAAATAAAATACAGAAAACCTATGCAGAAACTAGCTAACTACTATATAAATGACGTTCTGGCGTGCCAAAGAGATAACCCAATTTTACCATCCTTCTAGGCTTATAAAAGCCTAACCAGAGAAGTTGAGGGAGACTTTATTATCATCAAGAAGAGACAGGAGCAGAGTACATTTTCTAGTACTGTGTTTTTTGCATTAAGAACCTCCTTGAGCTAGGAGATAAAGAGATGTAACACTGAAGACAGTCAGTGGAATATGACATGAACATTGAGAACCAAGAGACTGATGTGAGAAGGCTGCAAAGTAGACTTCCTGGTCCAGGGCAAGGCCTCTACTGTGTGCTTGCCAAATACAGAGCAAGAGAGCCGAACAATTTTAAACAAGAGACTTGGTTAAGTTAGGTGCCTCTGGGCATTTATGAGCAGATTTAGGGAGCTTTAACACTTGCTTGACCAGAAAGGTCGTATAATAAATGATAGGCCTCAGAGAGTAGGCAATCTCGATTAGAAGCTGTTCTGACTGTAATTTGCATCCTGTTTCTTGATTCCTGTTATTTACAAATTGATTGTGATCAAACTGATTTATAACCTGTAACTTTCATAATAAACCCCATTATTGCAACTATGATCTGTGAGTTCCTTGTGGCCATTGCAATGAATTGGTGAACCCAATAGAGAATTAGAGAATGCAGTGGGAGGGACAGTTGGTGTCAGAATTCATTTTAAAAAAGTGCCAAGGTTAGGAATGTCTTACTTTCTTTCCATGTTGTTATTATTATGTGCCAAGTCACCTGTGACTCTTAGTGACTCTATATAAAGCAGCTCTGAAGCCTGTCCTGTCCTGTGCCAGTCTCACTGATTGCGAGACTCCCCATTACCCCACTTACTTTATCAATACATCTCATCCAAGTTCTTCCTCTCCTGAACCCTCCCTCCACCCTTCCAAACATGATGTCTTTCTCCAAGGCTTGGTGCCTCCTGGCGTGTGCCCAGAGTATGTGAGACAGACCTTAAAAATCCTAGCCTCCAAGGAAAAACTTGGTTTCACCCTCTCCAAAACAGACCTGTTTGTTTTCTTGGCAGTCCATGGTATGTTCAAGACTCTTCTTCAGAACCACAATTTGAAGGCATCTATTCTTCTGTCATCCTTAGTAATTAATTGTCCAGGTCTCTGAAGCATTAACAAGTAATTGCAAAGACCATAGCCCCTATTAGGTGCACCTTAGTCACTAGATTAACATAGTTGCTTTTCGGAACTCTGGAGAGGTCTCTGACAGCCTATTTTTCCCAATGCAGCTCGTCTTTTGATTTTCTGACTGGTGTTAAATAGTGTTGATTGTGGAGTTGAGCAAGCTGTAATTGTTAACAACCTCAATCTTTTCTCCATCTAGCCTGGTGCTACCAATTAGCCCAGTGATGAGAATCTTTTGTCTTCTTGATGTTGAGCTTCAATCCATATTGAACACTACAGTCCTAGACTTTCTGCAGCAAGTGCTTCAGGCCTTCTTCAGTTTAAGCACGCAAGATAGTGTCGTCTGCATAACATAGATTGTTGATGAGTCTTCCTCCAATCTTGATGGTATATTCCTCCTCATCCACATTTTTCCTCCTGCTACAGCTTCCCAAATGATCTGTTCCCATATAAATTGAAAAGGTAAAGAGACAGGATTCATCTCTGATGCACACCTTTCCTGATTTTGAACCATACAGTGTTTCCTTGCTCTATTCTGAGGTTTGCTTCCTGGTCCAATCAAGTGTTCTGGGTAAACAAAATCAAGTGTTCTGGGATTCCTACTTGGTTAACTACAATTTATTGTGATCCACACAATCAAATGCCTTTACATAGTCAATGAAACACAGATAGACATTCCTCTGGTACTCTTTGCTTTCAGTCGAGATCTATCTGACATTGGCAATAACATCTCTAGTGCCACAGCCTCTTCTAAACCCAACTTGTACTTCTGGTAATTCTCTGTCAATGTACTGTTCCAGTCATTTCTGGATCATCTTCAGCAGGATTTTTCTAGCATGTGATAGTAGTGATATTGTTCAATAATTTGCACACTTTGGCAGGTCACCTTTTTTTTTTGATTGGGAATAAATAGGCATCTCTTCCAGTCAGTTGGCCAGGTAGTTGTCCTCCAGATTTCTTGGCACAATCTGGTGAGCACATCCAGTGCAGCATCTGTTTGTTTAAATATGTCAGTTGTTATTCCATCAATTCCTGGGGCTTTCTTTATTGCCAACTCCTTCAGAGCAGCCTGAACTTCCTCCTTCATCACCATTGCTTCTTGATTATACGTTGTTTTTTTTAAATTCTTGTGTGTCAGCCTATTCTTTTTGGTACAATGACTGTTTACTCCTTCTGTCTTCTTTTGCTGCTTCCTGAATCATTCCCTATTATACCCATGGCATCCATGGCATTGCAACTCGCAGCTTGAATTTGTTCTTTAGTTCCTTCAGCTTAAGAAATGTCACCTTTGTACTGTCTTTGGTTGTCAACTCTCCCTGAAGTTAGGCAAAGTCTGATGGTTTCATATTACTGCATTCTTAAAGCCTTAGTAAAATAATAACTGTGATGGTTTAGCTGTTAGCTTTGTTTTCCTTTGACTTCTTTCACTGCACAAGATTGTTTTCTTTGTAAATTTTCTTTCTAATTATATACTTGGCACCTGTGAACTTAAAGAAGAAAGGACTTTTTCTTTGACTGCTCATAGCATTCATATGTGCTACTTGTAACCAAACTGCATTTTCATAAAATCTTCACAGCTACCTCATAAAAGGGATTTTTTTGTCTTCATTTTGCAAATGAGGTTGATATGCCCCAAAGATTTAAGTAACTTGCTAAAATTCCCATGACTAATAAATATTGAAGAGAAAAATTTATCATCACTTTTAGCTTAAAATCCTTGAATAGCTGTTCATTACACTTAGAAAATTTGTTTACCCCAGCTTGGAAGGATCTGTGTGATTTGATTGACTTCTGCCATCTCATTCCCTTCTTTTGCCTCCTTGTTGGCTAACCATCAGTTATCAAGGTTACATTTTGTCCTCCGGAAAGCCAAGACTTTGTTCTGTTTCCTGAACGTCATTTTCTCCTACCTGAAACACTCATATCTCCTAAAAGCTATTCCGTCCTTCCATTCTCCATCTTAAATGCCGCCTTCCCTTCTCAAGACCCTTTTACTGCATCAGGACTGCTGCTTCATCACGTTCTATCTTACCCAGTCTTATGGGCTCATAGAACTTAAACATACTTGCAGTTATTTTATGTAATTACTTTTTACATATCTATTAAAAAAAGAAGCCTTTTGGAAACAGAGCTAGGTCTCCTTCCTCATCCTCTCCCCAAAATGAGAAGCATATGGTAAATAGTCCCTTAATAAATATACCTACTCTTTCAGATCTTCAATTTGCACCAATTCCTTGACCACCAGAAAACTGAGAAGTATTTACAGTCTTGTAAATGAGGAATTTGTTCTTTCAAGCTGGGAGAAAAAAATAGTTCTTGAGATTCTATTAGCAATGCCAACAAGAACATTTTCACAGCATTGAAAACAACCCCAAACACAACACACCTCTAGATTTAGTCAGACATAGCTTTGAGTCTGATTTCAGTCCTCTATAGGGCTCAAACATTCCTGAACTGTAGGATAAAATTTTTCAAAGTTCTTATTCTTTAATTTGTGAAATCACTCTGATAGCCTAACTCACAATGTTGTTGTGAATTTTAGACTGAACTACTCAGCTGAACTCAGCTCCCTGCCACTGAGTCAGAACTGACTCATAGCTCACCCTGCAGGGGGTTTTTGAGGTTGTAAATCACATGGGAAGCGTTTTAAAACCAAGAAAAGCACAGCTGATCCCTATGGGATGAAGATTAGACTTTACTCTCCAGTCTTCTTCAAAGCTCTGGTTATAATTATTATTTCTTAAAATTTCTTTGATGACAAACTTTCATACTTTATTTGTGTGCTCACATTCATTAAAATTTCATAAAGCCATTCTGAAACTAGAGTTTATAATCAATTTTGGTTTTTAGAAGAGATTTGCTTCTTCCAGAAGCCCCTATCACTTCTTGTTTTTATGGTTACTGTTAGTTGCTCTTGAGTTGATTACAGCTCACAAAGATCCTCTCCTGGACCAACATCACCATCTCTTACAAGGCCAAACCCATTGCTACAGTATCGTGTCAGTCCATCCTGTTGAGGTCTTTCTCTCTTTCTCTGAATAGCCACCTCTCCCAGCTTGTTGTCTTTCTCCAAGAACTGGTCTCTCCTGACAACATTCCCAAGGTGTATGAAATTAAGTTTCACCATTCCTGCCACTAAAGGTTGTGTATCCTGGTTGTATTTCCTCCAAGAAAGATTGTTTACTATTTTAGCAGTCCATTGGGTAGTCTTTACTATTCACCAACATAAAAAAAAAAACAAAACAAAACATTAAAAGGCATTGATTCTTCTTTTGTTATCCTTATTCATTGACCAAAGTTTAAAAACAAAGAAGGTAACTGAAAATACCAAATCTTGAATCTGCCATGCCTTAATCTTCCAACTGATATTCTTGCTCTTCATTACTTTAGAGAGGTCATGACAGCAAAATTTCCCCAAAGCAACATATCATTTCGCTTCTTGATTGTTGTTATCATTGGTGTTGATTATGGATCCAAGTACAATGAAATTTTTAATAACTTCAAACTTTTTTCATCATAATGTTGCCAGTTGGTCCACTTTTTCTTTTCTTGATATTGAGATACAACTCATCGAAGGCTGTAGTGTTTGATCACCTGTAGCAAGTACTTTAAGTCGTCTTCATTTTCAGCAAACAAGGTCGTTACCGTGAATGTATTGCAGGTTGTTGATGAGTCGTCCTACAACCCTGATAACTCAGCTTCGAAAATTATTTGCTCATCATACAGATTGAGTAGATATGGAGAAAGAAAACAACCTTGATGTACCTCTTTCCTGATTGTAAACCACACAGTGTTCCCTTGTTCTATTTGGACAACTGCTTCTTGACTTATGTATAGGTTTTGCATGAGCACAGTTAATTGTTAATTACTAGTACCTCTTAAAATTTTGGTTTGGAGCTTTTAGATTACACCAATTTGTTAATTCAGTCTCTATCCGAATGAGGCCTGGATCATGATTCCAGGTACTTATGAAAACCCTCTACCCAGATTCCTCTGGAAAGTTTATAGTTTATGGGTTGTATTATATCAATTGCTTAAATTCTCCCAATAATCCAATCCTGTGAGATGCTTCTCTATATCTGGGAAGTATTCATGCCTGTGCTCCCTCTGTGCTTTACTGTATGTATGAACGTATGTGGAGCATACACAGACATGTATGCTTATACTTGTTTACATCTACTTACTTATACATATACATATGGACCTTGGTGGTACAATGATTAGAGCGCTTGGCGACTAGCCCAGTGACCAGCAATTAGAACCTATTACTAGTGACTCTTGATGAGAAAGATGTACTGCCTTAGAAACCCTACAAAGCAGTACTATGCTGCCATAGAGTCAGGATGCATCAGAATGCACTTGAGGTCAGTGAGTTTGGAAATATATATAGATATACACACATATGCATTTATTTCCTGTGTAACCACTCATATGTTTTTGTTTTGTTGTTACTGCTGTGGTGAAATTGTATCTTTTATAGCATTTATCCATAGTGTTCTTTATTCTTGTATACTTAATTTCATCATTAACCTTGGCCAAACTGTACACAATCCATCCACTCTCAGTATTACCATTCCTATCAACAAAAATAGGGAGCTTTAATGGCTTAGTCTATAAGGAGTTGCACTGATAACCCAAAGGCCACACCTCTCTAGCAATTTGAATCCACCCAGAGTTCCAAGAGAGAAATATGAGAATCTCATCTCCCATTTACAACCTAAAAAAACCTCAGGCAGGTCAGTTGTGAGTTGGTTCTGACTCCTTGGCAATGAGTCTAATCACCAAATATCGCAAGTCCACTGTGTAGAGAGTGATTTCCTCCTCCGTTCCCACTCTCATCAAAGAATACGGATGTATGCACCTTTGTCAATTCCTCTTGAATGTCTCCTAATGAATTCTTAGATGGCTACATTGTTTCATATTTGAAACATTAAGATTCTAAATTAGAAGTATGCTTTCTAAAAAGGTGGAGCAGTTTCTAATAAGTAGGTTTCATTTCACAAGAACACCACATCTGGAAGGGAGGAAATGCTACTATATATGATGCATATATTTTATGATTCAGTATTCTCCAGCAGCTCAGGCAAAGCTGAATGCTTGTGATTATTTCAGTGCAGAGCAAGAGTGAATATAAAATGTACTCTTTACATAACTCGTTGCTTATGGTCTTACCAAGCGCTCTCTCTTCAAATCTGTTTTCTAATTAGGCAGTGGTCCAGTAAGTTGCTCAGAGCAGATGCAAGTGCCTGTGATAGAAAAAGAGGTCTGTGAAAGAATATACTACCCTGCTCACCCAGCAGGCATCACAGAGAAAGAAGATGAACTGTGCTGGCTTTACAGTATCAGGAGGGAACTATTTCTGCCAGGTGTGAGGATTGTCATTTCATTCAGGAAGATAGAAAGTTGCCATATGCTGCAGCTTCTTCATGAGCAGAATAAAAGCACTATTGAATCCAGACAACTTAACCTGCATCTGACAGCGTAACATCACATCCCTACACGAAAGTCAGTAAAACAACAGGAAAAGTGGGTCACTTAATCTGAATGTGCTGAGATGACAGAGAATGAGTGGACACATTTATATAGCAGAAGGTTACACAGAAAAACTTATGAGAAGCTAAGAGATGGGAGCATCGCTGTGCAGGCCCTAAGACAAACAAGATGTGTTCAGACACATCTTACAGTTTTGGAAAAGAATACTTCAGTACTTCTCATATTTCTGGCTGGACTCAGAGGTGCAGTGGAGGTGGGGAAGAACCCGCTTAAGCACAGAGTTATGTCACGTACTTCTGAAAGATCTAACACCTTGGCTGCAATATAATCAAGTTTAGTACCAGTGCAGGGGAAGGAAAATAGGAGTTAAGATTCTGACTCATAAATGTGGAGATGGAAAAGGCAATCTCCAATTTCGTATGGAATGGAAAAAAGCCCTGAATAAGCAAAGCACTCCTTAAGAACAGAAGAATGGTAGGAGGTGTCTCACTCCCTGACTTCAAATCCTACTACACTGCCGTAGTGGTAAAGACAGCATGGTACTGGTACAATGACA
>NW_006399907.1:5470979-5478860 GCF_000299155.1 Elephantulus edwardii | reverse complement strand
AGGGAATGGCAAAGGACACACTGACAAAGAAGATTAATCAGAACTGGCTTTGACAAGCACTGTGGCATTTGGACAAGAACAAACTGAGAGAAGGGTAGAGAGAATAGTGCAACAATGAATGAATGGAAACCCAAAATCTCTGTAAATGTTTATGAAAATTAATAAAATATAAAAAAAATGTGGCCAGGACTATTACAAATTGAGCATCTAATTAATTAAAGGGAGGACAGTTAAAAATTTGCTTTGGAAACATGAACCCTAATATTTCTGTCAATTAATTTTTACTTCTGAGACAATGGATGCATCTCCTGATATAATTTTTCATCTGGGAAAGCAGCATATCACACTGTTGCAATCTGCCACATGGGATTTTTAAAAAAAATACAATTTTGAACCCTATTGTGTCTTGCTCACTGGTTGATAGAGTGTTGGTTGGTTGGTTGGTTTCATTTCTTTCACTTCCAAGCTTTTTATCTACTAAATGATTCACTGTTACCTTCACAGAATTATCTATGTTCTAATTCTGCTGACTTCTGTAATATATTCATAATTACTATACTCCATACTACTTATGCTTCGGCCTACTATGCTTTTTCATAAACAAATCTATGACCAATAAAAAGATCTGTTTAAGAATTGGAAACATAAAACTCATTACCAGCAAGTCAGAATCAACTCATAGCTGATAGTTGTAGGTGCCATCAAGTCATAGACGACTCACAGCGACCCTAGGAATGAAAGACCTGAGCACTGTTCATAGAGTTTCCAGAGGCAAACCATTTCGGAAGTGGATGCCACTCCTGCTTCCAAGCTTGTTTTAATCGGGAAGCTCCACCAAACACTGTCCATCATGGGTAACCATTATCGCGTTTGGAACATAAGTGTCACAGTGTTTAGCATCACAGCAACCATGAGTTACCTCTGTAAAGCAATGCACAGGCCAGTGCTCTACCACTTAGAAGAATGCTTTACAAAAAACAAGTTAAACCAGGCCTGAGGGCCGCAGATTAAAATCACCCACCTTGGGTTTGGTAGCATAACTTTCTGTCCACTAGGACAACATATCTCTCTCTATGTTGTTGTTGTTGTTGTAGTTATTGCTGTAAGGTGCCATCGAGTCATAGATGACTCATAGTGACCCTATGAATAAAAGACCTGAGCACTGTTTATACTATTACCTGGTATTTGGCTTTAGAGACTCCTAAACTCAAGAGATACTGGCTACAGCATGAGAAACTGGCAGCAGTTTGAGGCGTTCAGAATCACAGAGGTCCAGAAGGCTTGAGATCTAAGCCATTATATCAAGGATTGGATATGAGGAGAGAGGTGTTGAATGGCGTAGGTAGGAGTGGAAGGAGATGCTGGTGGAGTGGGGAAATGGGTGGGTCAAAACACATGTGCCAAGGGCCTGTAGCAAAACTGAATCTATTGGTTACTTCTATAATTGAGGAAATGTGTTTCATCTGCTCCTTTCTGTATAATACTTGTCTATCCGATACTGATCTAAATCTGAGCATTCATATAAAGACAGACTAGAAAGAAGGATTGGCCATGCACTCCCAAAACAACAGGACTTCGAAGACCCTATGTATAGTAGAGCACAGGTAAACTAGCTGACATAAAAACTGAGGCTCAGATCTCAAATATGAACACAATAAGGAGCAATGGTTGTAAGCAGACACTAGTTGTTGGAACATGAAATGTGAGAAGCATGAATGTAGGAAAACTGGACATTGGTAAGAAATGGAATTCATACATATTGACATACTGGGAATTGGCAAAGTGAGATGGCTTGGCATGGGACATTTTGAATCAGATGATCATATGATCTACTATGCTGGAGATGAAAAGGTGAGGGGAAATGAGGTTGCTTTCATAACTTAAAAAGTAATTTATAGATCCATCTTTAAATGCAATGTTATGAGTGACAGGATAATATCAGTATGCATACAAGGAAGTTCAGTAACTAACCGGGAGGAAGTTGTCAGAACAGAGCAAGGGAACACTGTGTGGTTCAAAATCAGGAAGGGTGTATGCCAGGAATAGGGTTTCCTTTCTTCAATTTTTTTCAATCTTGATACAGTGACTGGGGTTGATGGGAGTTGGTATGTTGGAGTCAGTGAGACTGGCTGAGGACACGGAAGGGTTCAGAGCCACTGTACATTGAGTAGCTATACAATAGAGGCTACTCAATGGCACATGAACAATAACATACTATGACAGGTTTGGAAGCAGTAGTGGCCATAGTCTTTGCAATTGCTTGCTATGCATCAGAAAGTTGGAAAATGACTAAGGATGATAAAAAGAGAATTGATGCTTTCGAGCTGTGGTGCTAGAGAAAGGTGTTGAATATACCATGGGGTTTGAGGAGAACAAAGAAATTCTTTTTGTAAAGGATAATATCAGGCTGCTAGGATTCTGAAGCTTCATCTGACAAACTTAGGGCATGTTGCAAGGAGGGTCCAGTTCTTAGAGAGGGACATCATGCTTGGAAAGGTGGAGAGACAGCACAAGAAAGGAAGACTTTCGATGAGATGGATTGATTCAGTGACTGGAATAACGAGGGTAGGTGTGTCAGAGACATTGACATTAAGGTTGGCACAGGATAGAGCAAGTTTCAGCGCTATTGTGTATAGGGTCACTATGAGTCACAAGGATTGATAACACAACAATTATCAATTAACAACAACAACAATTATTTCTTTT
The DNA here is from genome assembly GCF_000299155.1 of Elephantulus edwardii. Lineage (NCBI taxonomy): Eukaryota > Metazoa > Chordata > Mammalia > Macroscelidea > Macroscelididae > Elephantulus > Elephantulus edwardii. The sequence goes on along the minus strand of NW_006399907.1, from coordinate 5,476,154 downwards.
CTTCTAAGCATATTTGTTTATTCTTTTGACAATCCATGGGGTATTCAGTACTCAGCTCTCTAATGCATAGAGAAGATCATGGCCCGAGTTAGGCACATCTGAGTCTTCAAACTAACATCATTGCTCTGCAGCAATTTGGAGAGGTCTCTGGGAGTAGACTTGCCCAAAGCAATATGTCTCCTGATTTTTTGAGTCCTAGGACCAAGAATGTTGTTTGTAGATACAAGGAAGATGAAATCATTAACAGCTTCAATATGTCTTGGAGAAAGTGCAGCCAGAGTGCTCCTTGGAGGCAAAGATGGTGAAGTTTCATCTTTCATACTTTGGACATATAGTTAGGTGAGACTATTCATTGGAGAGGGACATCATGCTTAGAAGGAGAGGAAGACATCCAATAAGGTGGATTTACACTGACTTCAGCAATGGTCTTGAGTGTTTCAGAGATGATTAGGATGGTACTGGATCAGGAAGGGCTCAGGTTGACTGGTCATAGGGACACTCTGAGTCATACTTGACCTCACCTAATTACAACAATATTATCTCTCTACTAATTTTTACTAATCTTTTTCTCTTCCTACCAGTAATAACCATCAAAAAATGATTCTTCTTATATGTAAACCTTTCTTTGTCTTTGTATAATTTTGTTGTGTACCATAGAGACAAAGCTGATTCTCTGGTGGGTTTTCTGAGGCAGTTAATCATACAGGAGGAGACTGCCCATCCTTCTCCCATGGAGCACCTAGTGCCCTCAAACTGTGTGCCTTGGGGATTTCAGTGCAGCTTCTTGCCACTAGGCCACCAGAGCTTTTGTGTAATAGTGAACTCCAATAATATTTGTCCAGTTGTGACTGACTTATTTCACTCTTCACAGTTTCCTCTCATTCATATTATACTGTGTATCATTCATTCATTCATCACTTTCTCTTTAGAATTGCACAGTTCTATGTGCCGTAGTTTCTTTGTGCATTCACCCATTAATGGACATTTGACTTTTATCATCTCTTTACTATTGTAAATAATGTTACAGTGAACATGGGTATACATCTATGTTTGTGGAACACATTTTTTGATGTTACAGGTAGGCTATGGTGGACAGTATGTAGACCTAAGGAAGGTCCATTTGTTCTCTAAGCCAATTGTTTTGCTCAAGTGAGAGTCTTCTTGAATTGGATCCTATCCAAAATCAAAGGTAAATGTTTTCCTGTATTATGAGTACAATGTCTCTCTCTTTAAAATAGATTTGAGGAAAGTGACTGTGGTGCAATTCGGCATTCTACAAGAGACAACAATAGAACACTGGTTCTATTTTTTTACTTTCCAAACAAATTAAAATACAATGGCCTGCAAGAATAATTTTTGTCTTTGGTAGAGTTAAAGATGGCTTTCTTGGAATTGCTTTAGTCTTGTATTTGTGTTTTATTTTGACAAGAACTGGTTTGGTACAGACTACTCTTGGTCCTCAAATTTTCATCTTTATTTTTAACATGTTCTCCCTAAACTGGCCTTGCTTCATTTCAGATACATGATGAGAGACACATCTTAACAAAACTATAATTACTATCACCCATATCTTCAATGTACAATGGATCTGGATCAGGTAATTAAAGTTCATATTATCTCATTAACAAATCTAGTAATATTTAACAGAAGATGTTGTATAATTGTTGTTGTTTCTCCTTGAGTCAGGACAGACTCAAAGCCAACACTCCACTGGGTTTTTGGAGGCAGTAAATTGTACAGAAGGATATTGCCCACCCTTCTCCTATGGAGCACCCTTCTCCTATGGTGGACTCGTACAAGGAATCTTTAAGATTGCAGTGTAACCTCTTACCACTAGGCCACCAGAGCTCCCTCTATCTCATTGTATATCTGGGTTCATTAGTTTTCTTTAAAACACTATAAACTCTGGATTTTAATTGAGATTGACAGTTTAAGCTGAAAGAGTCAAGGGTGGTTATACTTGTCAGGGGAATCTTTTTCCCCTTATAAGTAGAGTTGTTGTGAGCAAATGCTTGAGTTTTACTAACATTCATAGAATTATAGTAATTTATGAGCTATATTCCCTTACATGAAAAAAGTCCTTAAAATTTTAAGTGTCTTGAGCGACTAGATCAGGAAACAATGCAAAAACTTTGAGTTTGAGGTTCCCCAAACTAACATCATAGTTATGTTAGTTTTTCTATAATACCAGTATCTGGTTGCCAATAGGATTTGCATTATTAATTAGAAGCAAATGTAGTCTATAATAGACAGACTAGGCACCAAGGTTAATAGTTAAGGGTAAACCAAATTCTTGCATTTGTGAACCCCTCCTTCCTGAGTCAAGCAGAAGGTTTCCAATAGAAAGAGCTTGGCTTCATTTGCATTGAATTCTCTTTGTGATTTACTTCCTGATAATTTTCAATAAAGATACAAAGAAGCTTGAAAAAAAATTGTTGTTGTTATGTGCCGTCGAGTCGCCTGAGACAGACTAAAAGAAAATTCTTTTTAGAGATTCTGAAATTTCCTCTAGAATGTATAGAGGCTAAAATGAAGAGAAGACAAAATGAAGTAAGAGAACTGAGCAGAAGATTTTGAGAAGACAAAGTATTATAATGAATTATGGAAATATGTGAGAAAATAGAAGACCATAATTAGAATTTATCAAGCCGAAAACAACTGAAGAAAAAAATGAAGCTTTGAGTTGGCAACATTGAAAGATTCTTTGGGCAAAATAAAGAGGAGTATGACATCGTGATTGGAGGGAGACTCATCAATAACCTCTGTTATCGAGATGACACAATCTTACTTGCTGAGAGTGAGGAGAACTTGAAACACTTATTGCAGAAAATCAAGAAATGTAGCCTTCAGTATGGATTGCATCTCAATGTCAAGAAAACAAAGATTCTTACCACTGCACCGATAGGCAGTGTTGTGATGGATGGAGAGGTGATTGAAATTGTAAACAGCTTCATCTTGCTTGGACCCTCAATTAATACCCTTGGTACCAGCAGTCAGTAAATAAGGAGTTGCATGGCACTGACAAAAATCTGTAGTTAGGGACCTTTCCAAATTATTGAGGTATAATGAATGATGTCCGTTTGAAGACTAAGGTGTGTTTTATTCAGGCCATGGTTTTCCCAATCACTCACTCTGCATCTGAGACCTGGACAATAAATAAGGATGATGGGGCGGGGGGGGGGGGAATTGATGCCTTGAGCTTTGGTTGGAGAAGAGCACTGAACCTCCTATGGATGGCCAAGAAAGTGAACAGATATGTCTTGAAGAGGGTGCAGCCAGATTGCTCTTTGGAGACAAGAATGATGAGGCTTTGGCTCACAAACTTTGGTCATGTTGCTAAGAGATACTTTTTGTTGGAGAAGGACACGATGCTGGGAAGGGTGGAGGGTCAGCAAAATAGAGGAAGACCCTCAACCAGGTAGATTGACATGGTGACTGCCACAATGGGCTCTTGTATGTCAGGAAGTGTGAAGATGGCACAGGATAGTATGGAGTTCAGATCTGCTATTCAGAGGATCGCTCTGAGTTGTGCTTGACTCAATGGCCCCTAACAATAGCACCACAACTGGAAGGCATCAATTCAAGTTGTGGTGCTAACAACAATACCTAAATTATCGACAGTGGCTCCAAAGTGCCATGTAATTCCTTGTTTCCCTCCCCCACCCTGGCAAAGTAAAACCGTCTTTAAAATCCTGATTTCAACCATCCGAGAATGATCCAACTGTCCTTACATATTTAGTTATCAATTATTTCCATTTCAGATATGTGAGACTAAACTTTAGGACCATGTGATTTACCCAATGAGTTAGTCTAAGCAAGCACCTAGCTCACTTCTCAATCTGCTTACCTCTTTCTCTACTCAGATGGCATAAAGTTGAGGTTATCTTTTACTCCATTTGGCGTACTCCATTTGAAACATTGTTGTGGCAAATAAAACAAACATAAACATAAAAATAAAACATCTAGATCATAAAAGAGTGCATTTGTTGAACACCAAGTGCAAATTCACTCATTCTTGCCTCCAAAAATCACTCTGGTTGCACCCTCTCCAAAACATATCTGTCCAATTTTTTTGCTATCCAAGACATGTTCGATGCTCTTCTCTAGCACCATAGCTCAAAGGCATCAATTCTTCTTCTGTAGTCCTTATCTATATCCTTGGATATGTTACTAGGATAGGCTCTTCTTTTGAAAGGGACATCATACTTGGGGAGATGGAGGGATGGAAAAGCAAAGATTCTCAACCAGGTGGATTGACACAGTGACTGGAGCAATGACCTGCAGTGTGTCAGAGACTTTGAGGATGACACAGGATAGGACAGAGTTCAGAATTGTTCACAGGATCACTGTGAGTCATATTAGGTTTGGTGGCACCTAACAACAATGGTTTTAAGAATGAGCAACATAACAATGTTGATATGCAGGTGGGCATATAAGTAGTCTCACAGTTTGTGAGGTAAAGTTGAAGAACTCTAATGTATGTTGATTGTTTAGTTGTGTTTCCTTGGGTTTTTGGAGAGGTTTTGTGGTGGGAGAAGTCTTTAAAACAAAAGTCAATTAAGCCTATATTATATCACTATGAATAAGGAATTGTATAGAAGAGAACAAAGAATCAGTAATAGATATGAGTTCAAGTCAACTATAGCTGCCATTTTAATAACTTCTTTAGATGCATTAATATCAGATTTCAGAAGTAACTTAGATCTCAATCACTGTGGTATTTTTCCCCCTTTTGTCACAAGCATACCCAGGACTGAAGTTGACTCCAGTTGATTCTACAGAGGTTACATCTCCCAACTATCCCAACATTTACCTCAAGCTGCTAAACTGCACTTGGACTTTCTTTCAATGTCAGGAAATAAAGTGAAGGCAGTGATTAAAGATTTCATAACTGAAGAGTCCCGGAACTATGACTTGGGATTACTTTAGTATTTATGATGGGCCAGATCAGCAATCTGGATTACTTGGTAAATTTACCTTTCTTAAATGGCCCACTTTAAGTGACATCAAGGATTTATATAATGCATGCACAGGGAAAACATGACCTGTATTTGCCTTGGGAACAATGCTATTTATTGTCAGTGATTTCTAATTAGACTTTTCATTAGCAACTCAGAGCACTACCAAGCAAATGGGATGATTATGAGATAAAATTCACAAATTTACTTTTTTTTT
>NW_006399907.1:5465950-5469504 GCF_000299155.1 Elephantulus edwardii | reverse complement strand
TTCCAGGATACTGGGAAGACTGTTTATGTTGTGGATTAGGACTTCTAGTGTTGTTCCTAGCTTTTCTGTAATGAATTTTATAGTCCTTGGTTTTTACTTTTAATACCAGCCTTTCTTCATTTTCATCTAGTGACTTTTACCCTCCCTTTTTACTTTAATTATTGAGGTCTCTACAATTTTAAATTTTTTTCCAGAGTGAAAATGTTTTATAAGTTTTATGTTCTAATTTTTTTAGGTAACTTAAACAATTATTTCATCAATTTTGCTGGTATCCCAATCAAAGTAACCTGTTTTAGACTAGGGTAATTTAAAAATGCAAAGAAGTCTATTAGTTTGAATAATCTTTAGACATTAATTGGTCATGTGTTTGTTTGTCTGTCATGCTTGGATGACAAGGAGTGGACTGTCCTGTTCTGATACTGACTTATATAGAGAGCATGGCCTTTAAGACTTTGTAAAATACTATTATTCATTACCTTCTGTTTCCTCTCTGTACTACCATTCAGGATAACATTGCAATTCACCTAAAACAAACAAGAGGGCAGTTGTTAATGCTATCTTTTTCTAGTGACCTTGATCTATCCTATAATAGTGCAGGATTTATAATACCAATAAATTTAACATTTTGATTTGGAGATCCAAAGTTCCCCAGTATTGATTTATTAATGGGTTTGGCTCCTACTAGAGATTTCAAAAGTAATTGGAGTGTTGAGGGAGAGGCGGAAATAAGATACAGAATCCCAAGCTATTAATTCTCATTAACATTAACACAAAATTTCAGTAGTATAAAGCTCTGCGGCTCTAATTCTTGTAAATGACCTAAAGACCCTGAGGAATATACAATTAAACAAGTGGTGTTGTTGGCTTTGTTATTAAGTGTTGTCAAGTCCAGTCCAAGTCAAAGCCACACTATGAACAACAGACCTGAACCTTGCCCTCACCTGAACCCTCCTCACCCTTTCTAACACACTTGAGCCCATATTTATAGTCATTGTGTCAGTAAAGCTTGTTGAGGATCCTCCTCTCTTTCTCTGACTCCCCTCCACCTTTCCCAGTATGATGATGTCTTTTTCTAAGAACTGGTGCCTACTGAAAGCATGGCCAAACAAGTATAGTTACTTATTAAAGAGAAAGAGCACACACCCCATGGGAACCATGGATTTCTTGGCAAGGTGGTTTTAGAACATAACATAGTATTTTGGTTAAAGACAGCTTTGCATTGGATGCTATCAGGAAGAAGCAGGACGTTTATGACTGTATATCTCAATCAGAAGGACCCACTAGAAGAAGGATAGGGTTATAGTTGGTCACTCATTCTAGCCAAGAGGAAGATAATGAGTGTTTTGTTAGTTTACCATTATTTTTATTTTCATCTTTATCATAGATTCAAAATGCCTTATTGGTGTTGGTGTGACCAACAGGAAAACAATATGGTACAACTGTGTGATTAAAATAAACACTGATCATTTCTTTTATGTTAGGAGCTGCTTCCCCCCCCCCATTCTTACTTTTTAATATTCTCCAATTTAAAAATGTTCCCTTTAAAGTTGCCAGTTATTAATTATGGAAGTGTGAAATGACTCCAAATAAGACAACTTGCATTTCTATAATAACTGAAAGCCAAGCCCACTGCCCTTGAGCTACTTCTGACTCATAGAGACTCTTATCAGGTTTTCTGAGGCTGTAAATCTTTATGAGAGGAGCCTGCCTCTCTTTCTCCCAAGGAACAGTTAGTGGGTTCAAACCACTGACTTGATATTCTAGTTATCCCGTTATATTACATACTACTTGATTGCTATAAGCTTACCTTATTCTTTAGAAAAGTCTGGAAACTTGAATTTGTTATTTAGTTTAAATAACTTTTTTTCCATGAAGCATACAATTTCTGAAAGTAATTTTGAACTATTAAATTTACAGCCCCATCTCTATTCTCCTAGCTAATTTAGATTATCTCAAATAAGAAACCACATTCTCGATGTTTCCTCATTTCCTCTTTCTTACTTCCCTCTCCCCCAACATAGGTAGAGCTGGTTTTAAAAAATATTAATATAAATAGACCAATATACAGCCTCCAAATAGTTTCTATTTTAATTCGCTTTTGCTATCATATTGAAACTACATTAGCAAATTAAGACTTATGACCATTCTTCTATTGACCCTGTGAGGATAAGACATTAGAAAAACTTGCTGGTGTCCTATTAAACTCACAAGTTAAAGTAACTTCCTACTGAGCATTTATTTTTTTAAATAAAATTGTTATTTTTTTTTTTATACTGGTTTACTTACAAAGTTTATATACATTGTTCTTTACACTGGATGATCTTTCCCATTTCCTTTACGCACCCCTCGCTCTACCCATCAAATTGTGCGACCCTATGAATTCCTCCCCTTGGATCCTCATACACATTTTACTAGTTATCTTTCTATTTCTACAATAATAGTCTTACACAGCATTTGTCCTTATAGGACTGAGTTAGTTCACTTAGCATAATGCTCTCCAGACCTTCCCATGTAGTAATTTTCAAATCATTGCTCCTGCATGCTGTATAGTAGTATTCCATTGTGTGAATGCACCATAATTTCTCAATCTATTTAATTGTAGTTGGACGTTTGTGCTGTTTCCATGTGTTCCAACTTGTGCTGATGAATAACACTGCTGTGAACATTGGTGTACAAATTTCCATTTGTGTCTCCCTTCTGTGTCTTCACTTCTTAATGTGTCAGGCACCTTGGAGACAGTGATAAACAAGTCAGAAATGCCCATTACCATTTACTCTCCATAAGACAGCTTCTTGTTAGAAGAAAAATGATCACTTTCCTCTTGCACAATATACAACCTCTAAAACCCACTAGAAGGTTAGCTTTGAGTCAGTTCCAACTTGATGACAAAGAATAGTCATGATAGTATTGGGTTGACAAGTAATAAGAAATAATACTATTTAACAAGAAATTATAACAAAATAATTGCTGATTGTCAAATGTATTCTGAAGATCAATTGCAGAAGTAGGGAGTAACAGTAAGCAGGAGCTGCTTTAATTAAGGTTGTCATTTGAAACCCAAAGAATCAACCTGAGAAGGGGAGGATTGCAAATAGGAAGGTATCCATTACATACCTGTCTGATCTAATCCAATCTCCCTCTTCATTCTACTAAACAACACCAAACTCACAGCCTTGAAGTAGAATTTGATTCATGGCAAACTTTTATCAGGTGTCCAAGTTATAAATATTAATGACAGATTGTTACTCATCTTTCTTCTGTAATATGTAATTGAATCCTATGGGTTCAAACTGCTGACCTTTCTATTAGGAGTCTAACACTTAACCTACTACACCATCACACAGTAGCTCCTTGCTATTCCTTAGAGTTGCAAAGAGCATTCCTGCATGTGCCCATAATGCTTCTCCTTCTGGATACTTCCTTCCTCATTTCTTTCAATTGTTTGTGCAAATGACATCTTGCCCCAGGCTGCCCCAGGCTGCCCCAGGCTGCCCCAGGCTGCCCCAGGCTGCCCCAGGCTGCCCCAGGCTGCCCCAGGCTGCCCCAGGCTGCCC
>NW_006399907.1:5456535-5465850 GCF_000299155.1 Elephantulus edwardii | reverse complement strand
CCAGGCTGCCCCAGGCTGCCCCAGGCTGCCCCAGGCTGCCCCAGGCTGCCCCAGGCTGCCCCAGGCTGCCCCAGGCTGCCCCAGGCTGCCCCAGGTCACATGATTTAAATATCCTCTTCCGCTTTGGCATTAATATAATGCAGAAGAGTACATATTTGTTTATAATCTGTCTTCCTCTATTGTTGTTGTTGTTGTTAAGTGCCGTTGAGTCCCTGGCCACTCATAGTGACCCTATGAACGTAAGTCCTGGACACTTCCTGTATAACTTTCGTCCTCTCTCCTGGGTCATAGGGTTTCCAAAGGCAAGCTATTATGGAAGTGGATGCCACTCCTGCTTCCAGTCTTCCTCTGTTAGAAGGCAAATTCTCTAAGAGCAAGACTTTGCCAGAGCTTGTGATGTTAGCCTAAGAGTTGACTTTTTATTAGCTTTTATAGTTAGCCGCCTCTGGTCTCCAGTTACTTTAACTGCAGACACATGTTCTTGCAAATCAGCATGGTCTTTCAAATTACCAACAGCTGTAGGACTAGGATAAGAAAAAGAATCTTTCATATACTGGGCAGCAAGGCTTGAGGTGAGCAAGGTTTGTGGTGGTGAAATTCTGGTGGTGGAAAGACTGTGGCATTTCTGTGGAGAAATAGTAACAAGGTGTGACCTCAGGCTACTTGCATTTGTACTGGCCACAGTTAAAGGTTTGGCTGTTCTTGCTGGATGTTTGAAGGAGAAGCTGACTTTTAACTGATCTGAGGCAAACTATGCAGTATGATTTGGTTACAACTACTTTAAAACTAAACTTCCTGGGTGATTTGGATTTGACTGCTGAACTGAAACTGGAGCCTTGGCTTATTGAGGAATTGTGCCTTGGAACTATTGGGCTAAAGCTTTGAGTTGTTCTGGGTGATGTTCTTTAATTCTCCCACTCTCCAAATTCCTTTTCTAATAAACCCCATTGTTGGTGCTATAACTCTGAGTCAGCAAAGAATAAATGAACCTCTTGCTGCCGCTGTGGCCAATATAGGCACCATGAGGCTGGGCTATGGGCTTTTAATCTGTTCTCCATTTTGGGACCATGAGGGGATGTGCTATTCTCACTCCTTTTGGTTTTTTCAGAGATTCTCATGACTCTAAGCTCCCTTTCCCTGTTTTCTGTTTCCAAAACATAGTTCTACCTGACAGTCCACAAATATTTGATGGGGAAAAAAAATGAGAGTGAATGGATATATGAAACACAGGAAGGTAGTAGGAAGAGTATTAATTCAATGTGGGGATTGTAATCAATGTCATTAAACAAAATACATACTAATGTTTAAATGTAGTACCAATATAGTCTGAAAAAATTCATGCAAATCATACTAGAAAGATTTATAAAAGATACAAAGGAGAAATAAGTAACTTCATTTGTGTGAATGGCTTAGAAACTTTGAGAATTTTCTGGTCAAAATGATTTGGAACTGAGAGAAGACGATTGAAATGAAGTTGTGGAGAAAGCTGGTTTTGCCTAGTTTTGCACCTCAAACCATGACAGTAAGTTTGGATTTTATTCCAGTCCAAGGAGGAGTTATGAAAGCTTTTTGACCTTTCATAACTCTCATTTAGGAGTAAATTGAGGGTTATTCTGGCTGTGTGGGAAGTGGATTATAGGATGATGATGAATTATGCATGCAATAGGAGGATGATATATATACTGTGCTCTTCACTATATGTTTCTATTTAAATTTTAATTAAAATGAGATAAAATGTGGAGTTAGCCACATTAAAATGCTCAGTAGCTATGTATGATGAGTAATCACTATATTGAGCATATAGCACAGATGTTCCATCATTGCAGAAAGTTCTATTAGTAATACTTCATAGAGTAAATGAACTTGCCTTGTGGAGGATGGGAGGGATGGAGGACAAGTGAATGTGAGACAGAACTGACAGTATTTCTTGGTAAACTGAATAGGAATTAAGTATGCAAAGCAAAGGTTTTTAGGTTTATGATATATGTTTAGAGATGGAGGTTCATTTATGGAGGTAAGACATATTAGAAGGATAAATAAATTTATGGAGAATGTTTAAACTGCTGTTGTTGTTGTTATTCATGTCAGGCTGACCTCAGGCTGACAGCTTGAGGTAGAACCCTTGAGAGTAGAAACGTTTGAACTAAAGAGATAAATAGTACATTAGCAGACACTCTTGGCACCAGGAACAAGGAAATGAAAAGACAAATTGCACTATGAAAATCTGCTATCAGAGACCTCTCCAGAGTGCTAAAGAGCAACATTGTCAGTTTGGAGACTACAGTGCTCCTGATTTAGGCCATGGCCTTCCCAATGACTTGCTATGCATCAGAGAGCTAGACAATGACTAAGGATGATAGAAAAAAACAACAACAAAACCCATGACTTTAAGTTGTGGTTCTGGAGAAGATTATTGAACATTCCCTGGGCTGTTAAGAGAACAAATAGATCTGTCCTGATGAGAGTGAAAGCAACTTGCTCCTTGGAGACAAAGATTTTGAAGCTCCATTGACATACTTTGGGCATGTTTCCAGGAAGGAGTATTCCTGGAGAAAAACATCATGGTTAAAATTATAGAAGGACAGCACAAGAAAGTAAGAACCTGGAAGAGATGGATTGACACAGTAACTGGGGTAATGGGGGTATGTGTGTCAGAGAGTGAGACTGGCTCAGGACAGGGCAGTCTTCAGAGCTGTTGTACATAGGGTTTCATGAGTCATAGGCGACTTGATGGCACATAACAACAACAACAAAACCAACAAATGTTCTCTTTAGTTATTCTTTCTACCACTCCAATCATCTGTTTTATTCTCATTCTTTTAAAACACATTCTAGTATTAGCTATCTTTTAAAACAAAATAAAACTCCTGGCCTTCATTTCTCTGCTTATCTTTGTCAGAATTTTATTTTCTCTGGAGACATATAAGGAGTCCTAGTGTGACTTGGAGAAAATGCATCAAGAGTGCTCCGTAGAGGCAAGGATGGCCAAGCTTCATCTCACATACTTTGGGCATGTTGTTTGGAGGGTTATTCCTTAGAAATGGACATCATGCTTAGACAGTGGGAGGCCCAATGAAAGAAAGTAGGACCCTCAATGACATAGATTGACACAATGACTGCATCAGTGGGACTCAAGTATTTCTGTGATAATAAGAATGGCATAGAATAAGACTGCTCTCAGATCTGTAATTCATAGAGTTGCTATGAGTTGTACTTGACGCGATGGCACCTAACATGTGACATAATGCAATATATGCTGGGGTCTGAGGCATGAATCCACCAGATGCTTCTTGGGAGAAAGAAAAAGCACTTTCCTCCCATAAATATTTACAAGCTTGGAAGCCTGATGAAGAGTCACTGTCAGTCAGAATCAACAGCGGTGGGTTTGGTAGGACATATGGATTTGAAGTGTTTAAGACTAATGGCGAAAAGTTCACTAAGAGATTAAACAGTTATAGCAGGAATATCTAAAAGTGCTAGAAGTATAGGAATGGTTGTAAATTATTGTTGTTAAGTGCCGTTGAGTTGAGCGCAACCCACAGTGACACTATGAACAACAGATCTGAACCCTGTCTTATCCTGTGTTATCCTTACACTTCTGGACGTATTAGAGCCCGGTGCAGCAGTCACTGTGTCAGTTCATCTGAGTAGGGTCTTCTCTCTTTCACTGACCCTCCACCTTCCCAAGAATGATGTTCCTCTCCAAAGAATAGCCTCTTTTTAGCAACATTCCTAAAGTATGTGTTGTTATTATGTACCATCAGGTCAGAACTGACCCATAGCTGACCATCCAGTGGGTTTTCTGAGGAAGTAATCGCACTGAGGAGATTGCCGATCCTTCTCTGGTAGAGCAGCTGGAAGATTTAAACTATGTGTCTTTGAGATTGCAGCACAGATTAATTACCAGGAGGCCACTGGAGCTTTAGCATCTTTGCCTTCAAGGAGCACTCTGGCTATATTTCCTCCAAGACATATTTGTTTGTTCTTTTGGCAGCCCATTTGATGTTCAGTACTCTCCTCTGACACCACAACTCAAAGGCATCAATTCTTCTTCTGTCATCCTTATTCATTGCCCAGCTCTCAATTGCATAAGAAGTGATCATAAAGACCGTGGCTTGAATCAGATGCACCTTATTACTCAAAGTGACATCATTGCTCCTCAATAATTAAGAAAGGAAATTCTAATTTTTAAATTTATTGGAAATTCGGATGTCAAAATCAATTACAAAGATGTCAAATTACTTCAGAGCAATAAAAAGATAGAATCAGGGTTCTAATATATTGTCAAACCTAGTATTGCTATTTAGCGAGCATGTACTAGCTTAGTCTCACAAGTTCTTTACAAACAATGTCAATATGTTTGTTTGTTTCCACAGTCATACTGATGGTTAAATATTTTTAACATCATTACTAATCAAGCAACAATCTTAATAGACATTAAAATTGGAAATTTTAGTGGAATATAAAAAGTGGAATATAGCCATAGAGATAGTTCTTGTGGTTGTCATGTGCCATGAGTCAAATAAGACTCATAACAACTCAATAAACAACATATCTGAACCTTGTCCTATCCTGTGCCATCCGTGCACCTCCTGAAACACTAGAGCCCATTGCAGCAGTCACTGTGTCAATCCATCAGCTCGAAGGTCTTCCTCTTTTTCACTGACTCTCCACTTTTCCAAGGACTAGCTTCTCCTAACAACATGCCCAAAGTATGTAAGATAAAGCTTTTTTGTCTTTGCTGCCAAGGAGCACTCTGACTGTACTTTCTCCAAGACATACCATTTGTTCTTTTGGCTGTCTGTGAAATAGTCAGCACTTTTCTCCAACATCACACAATTCATAGGTATCAATACTTCTGTCATCCTTATTCATTGTCCAGCTCTCAAAGGCATAGTAAGTGACTGAAAAGACCAGAATATTGAAACCTTAAACATATTTACACTAAACAAAAGACACAAGTACTGTAATTCTTCTCAAATATCACTAAGCATATATATGAAATAATTTGGACTTGTTCTATGTAACAGTTATTGATTATCATTAGTCATGTTGTCACAGGAAAAGTGGAGAGTCAGTGAAAGATAGTAAGACACTCAACAAGATGGATTGACGCAGTGGCTGCAACCATGAGCTTAAAGAAGACAGAGATAATGATTGATGATTGTGTAGGATAGGACGAGGTCCTGAATTGTGGTTCTTAGGGTCTCTATGAGTTGTAGTTGACTTGATGGCTCCTAGCAATAACAACAGTCCTAAAAACTTATATAACTTTTAAAATTTTCTTAATCCCACAGAGTCATTGCTATAAAGTCAGAACTGACAATAGCTGCCCCTCCAGTGGGTTTCTGAAGGCTTTAAATCTCATAGGAGAAGATTTCTTATCTTTCTCCTGCAGAGCTGCTGAAGGGTGTGAATTACCAAGAGGTGTCATTTTTAGATTAGCAGTGCAACACCCTGTAGACAATACCACCAGAGCTCCCTTAAAAATCTTATAGAGTGGGGTGGGCAGGGATGGGAGGGAGAGAAGTGCAGCAATGAATGAATGGAAATCCAAAATCTCTGTAAATGCTCATTAAAATTATTTTAAAAAAATCTTATAGAGGTAGGTTATATTATCCTAATTTTAATATAAAGAAACTGAGGCAAAGAAACATTTAGTAACTTGCCCCAAGTGATATGGATAATAAGTAGAAAGATGGGATTCAAACCCAAGCATTTGAGTTCAAATACTTGTATTTTGGGCTACCACACTAAGGAGTCCTGATAGTATAGAACATAATGTATCAGGCTTCTAACCAAAAGGTTGACAGTTCTAAGTCCGAGGTCACATACTTCAAGAAAGATAATGTTTCATAAAGATTTACAGTCTCAGAAACACAATGAGGGTTGCTGTGAATTAGAACCAATTCAATGTCAGTAAGTACATTAACAATGTGACGTTCATAAAATGGATATTTTCTGACTCAGTTTGAGGGGGAAAAAAACCAGTTTAAATAATTGTTGTTGTTATGTGCTGTCAAGTCACCTGAGACTGCTCTATCCTAAGCCAATGTTAGTGTCTGACATGCTTAACTCCATTACCCAGTCACTGTGTCAATCCATCTCATGGATTGTGCTGCCCCTCTTCAAGGACTGGTCCTTCCTTGCAACATACCCAATGTATGTCAGTCAGAGCTTCAGAGCTTCCAAGGAGCAGCCTCATTTCACTTTCTCCAGGAAGATTCTGTTCTCTTAGCAGTCTATGGTATGTTCAATACTCTTCTCCAGCACCACAATTCAAAGGCATCAATTATCCTTTTATCATCCCTTGTCATTGCCCAGCTTTTCGATTAATTGCAAAAACCATGGCCTGGATCAGGTGCACCTTAGTCTCCAGACTGACATTGTTGATCTTCTGTACTCTGGAAAGGTCCCTGACAAAAAACTTTCCCAATGCAATTCATCTCTAATTTCCTGGCTGCTGGCACCAAGAGTGATGATTATGGAGCAAAGCAAACTAAAGCTGTTAACAATCAGTGGTGAGAATTTTTTTTCCCTTGATGTTGAGCTTCAATCCATATTGAAGACTGCAGTCCTTAACCTTCTGCATTAAGTGCTTCAGATCCTGCTCAGTTTCAGCAAGCAAGGCTGTGTCACCTGTGTTAAGCAAATTGTTACAAGTCTTCCTTCAATCCTGATGCCTCGTTCCTCCTCATAGACCCCAGGCTTCCAGATTATCTCTTCCACATATAGATTGAAAAGCTATGGAGATAAGACACATCCCTGCTGTGTACCCTTCCCAATTTTAAACCATGCTGTGTGTCCTTGCTTCGTTCTAATGACTGCCTCCTGGTCCAGGTATAGGTTTCGCATAAACGCAATCAAGTGTTCTGGGATTCCCACTCTTCTCAGAATTAGCCAGTTTGTTGTGATCCATTCTGTTAAATGTCTTTGCATAGTCAGTGAAACACAGATAGACATTTCTCTGGTACTCTATGTTTTCAGCCAAGATCCATCTTAAATGTCTTTGCATAGTCAATGAAACACAGACATTTCTCTGGTACTCTTTGTTTTCAGTCAAGATCCATCTAACAATAGCTATAATATCCCTAGCACCACAGTCTCTTCTAAATCCAGACTGCACATCTGACAGTTCCCTGTTGATTCCAGTCATCTTTGCAAAATTTTCAGTAGAATCTTTCTTGCATGTGATATTAATGACATTGTTCAATAATTTATACACTCTGTTGAGTCACCTTTATTAGAATTATTGTTAAAAATATAGTTAAATTCTACATGAAATATCCAAGGCTAGTTACCAAGGTTAATTTAGAGGGAATTTACTGTTAGATGAAGATGTCAACAAAATTTCTCAAGTTTCATGTTTAGACCAGCTTGGTCTCATTCACCCACCCATCTTAAATCTACATATTTTATAAATGTGATAGATAGATACAGATTACTTTTTCACAGAAATAATGTACTCGGCAGAATCAAGGATATAATTTATATTCCATTAAGACCTTTCTTGAAGGAGAATATTGCTGGTATGATTAACATTTCTGGTTGTTTAATCAGCTCTGAAACTTCCCACTCATGTAATTATTTCACATTTTGTATCTGTTCACAGAAAGATTATAAGATACTTTATTAAGTGCTACTCTGAAATCAAGCTTCATTAAATGTATCCCACTCTCCTTAGTGACCATCTAATTACCTCCTTCAAAGGTGAAATTCCGTTAATTTAATGTGGCATGTTAAATAGATCCCAGACTAGCTTCTCATGACCACTGATTCCTTCTGTTAGTGTTCAGAAACCATCTGCTTAATAAGTTTCTCTAAAATGTTGCCTATTTTTACTAAACGAGTACAATGCTTCATAAATAGTAAGTCAATTAATTCTGTGTATTAAATTATTCTACATTTTTCAGAAGAGAAAATTGAGACACTGATAGGAGCTTAATAACTTTCACAAGACCACATAGTTAATAAATCTCAGAGAGGGGATCCAAATTAGAGTTTAGCTATAAAATCTGTTTGCTTGAGCACTGAGCTATATTATTTCACTGGTATATGTCTTTGGAAATCTGCATGCTTTTTTTTCTGTCTCATAACTCTCAAACTCCCTTTTGAATTTCCATTATCTTAAAAATTTCTGAGTATTATTTGTCTGTACACAGAATCTCTCACTTGACATAGTTACATGATAAAAACCCTATCATTTCCAGCTCACAAAGCAGTATTTCTTTGAAAGTAAGACTATGTGGAAACTCTATCCCAGATTCTTTATAAGATACATCATTGATTTATCTTTAAGATAGTATTATAATTGTTTCATTTAAGTATAATTTAAATTACACTAAATGCAGCTACTTGAAGTCTCCTACCTCTATCAAGAATGCCATTGTGCCAGTTTTTGTGTTTCTGATTTTAGAAAGTTTCCTTTTCATTCTACACTTGAACAGTCTGTCCTATTACTTTGCTTTTTGTCTCCTTTTATCTTTACAAAAATGCTTTTTTTCACCAACTGTAGGATCACAAATTCTTACATAAGTATATTTCATTTTCCTATCCAGTGTTAATTCAGTCTTTTCCCTTTGATCTTTCAAGATCTATATCCTTCCATTGGTGTAGTCAAATTACAAATATTCCAGCCTCCATGTGTTGATCATATGTTCATAATAATCACTCTTTGTTAGCATTAACAGTTTGAGTTTAATATCACTCTTTGCAATTTTTTAACCTATGTTATTACATAGGAGAAATATTGTAATTGTGGAGTATATCTCATATCATAGCTCACTTATGTGGTTAAAAAAAATAAAATGTGTTCTGGTATCCAGTGTCACTTACCTGACTCTGCGTTTTAAGACTCATGAGTCTGTAGGAGAAAGAGATTTCAAACTTATTTTAGAAGAAAGGATTCAGAAGAAATCACAAGAAAACAGAAATGAGACTCAACTGTCAGACTGTGGTAAGTAATTGTGTTAAAATTATGAAGCAGGTACATCATAAACCTTGAAGCAGAACTGAGGAGGTTGCTACTTTAAGGACAGACACTCTACCCTAATAATAAAAACAGCATAATTTCATTTCAACTCACTCCTTAAGGCATCAGACTTTGGTAATTTCAGGGGAATTATTTGAAGTAATAATATTAATAGGTTGTTGTTGTTGTTGTTATGTGCCGTTGAGTCTCTTGCGACTAATAGTGACCCTATGTACAACAGCTCTAAACTCTGCTCTGTCCTGTGCCAATCTCATTGCCTCCGACACACTCATCCTAATTGCCCCAGACACCAAATCAATCCATCTCTCAGAGGGCCTTCCCCT
>NW_006399907.1:5446421-5453205 GCF_000299155.1 Elephantulus edwardii | reverse complement strand
AGGGACAGCGCAGAAGGGGAAGGCCCCCTATGAGGTGTATTGATTCAGTGACTGGGGTAATCGGGTTGGGTGTGTCAGAGACTGTGCGATTGGCACAGGATAGAGCAGAGTTTAGGGATGTTGTACATAGGGTCGCTATGAGTTAAGCGACTCGATGGCACGTAACAACAACAATAACATCTTCAATAAAGGCTCTGATAAGAGAATGTTTCAGCTGACCATTTGTTAATTTTTCTGTATAAAATAGGAACAACTTTAATGATTTTCCTACTTTCAACCCAGAATCTCAATTTGTAATGCTGAAATAATAAGACATAATTCATTGGTTAGTGGGAGATTCTTCTGATTAAAGTGTAATTGTGAGAGGAATCCTAACTAACTTATAATGAAAAGTTCTGTATAATATAAGATTATTTTTCTTAAGATAGAAGAATGAGTGGGCTCTCTCAAAGATTCCTTGCTTTAAACTGTAGATGAGTCAACTACAAGACTGTAAGTGTGGTTAGATTGTTTAGAAATGGATCTTTGTCCTGTTTCCTTTGAATTTACCTTTCCAATTCTACATTTTTAAAGGGAATCTTCATTCTCTTGGTAAAATACTTAGACTGCTATCTTTCTTTTTGCTAGACTATTGAATACTAATAAATATAAGAAATGTATGCCACTTTCCAAAGAGTAACCTCTAGCATCAGTCTCAAAGTATATAACATGAAACTTCAGCACCTTCTTCAGGACATATGTTTGTACTTTTGGCAGTCTTTGCAATATTCAGCACTCTTTGTCACCACCACAGTTCAAAGTCATCAATTCTTCTTCTGTTATCCTTAGTCATTGTCTAGCTGTCAGATGTACAGCAAGTAACTGAAAAGACCATGACCTGAACCAGGCACACCTTGGTCTGACTTCATTTCTCTCAATAATTTAGAGAGGTCTCTGACTATTGTTATTATTATTGTATGAGCATGACCCATCGTGATCCTATGAACATAAGACCTGAAGCCTTTCTATAACTATCATTATTTATCAAAGTTCATAGAATTTCCCGAGGCATGTTGTTTAGGAAGTGGATGCCACTCTTGCTTCCAACAGATACCTTAAAATTATTCACAAGACTTGAAGTAACTGCTGAGCACATTCTATTCTTTAAGAATTCAAGATAAAGTCTTAAATATATATGAAAAAATTTAGAAAATGACTTTCTGGTAATTTTAAAAAATACTATCACCTCATTAAAGATGTTCTCTACTTCCTATTTTTCTTTTATTATGACAAATACTGTCACAGAAGACCTGGTGATAGGAAAGTTACCTTGCAAAAAGCCTGATAAATAGTGATTTGATGCCAGTGAAAGCTGTGTATACTCACCCTAGCTTCTTGCAATTTCCTCCTAAGGATGTTCTAGCATTGTTGCATCCAAAAAAGCCTATTGAATTAGGTCAGTGTGGAAAACTCTCTTTCAAATTTTGAATATTCCAGTTTGTATCTTCTGTCTTGCCCTAGAAGTGATGTATATAGTTCTGAAGTTAAATTATTTTTTTTTCAAAATCTTGTGTTATTCTAAGCTACTGTCTGTAATGGCCTAGTGGTAAGGAGTTGACCTACCGACCTGAAGGCACATGGTTTGAATCGGCCACTTGCTCTACAGGAATAATATGGGCAATTTCCTATGATATTTATTGTGTCTGAAAATCTGCTGCAGGGTCAGCAATGAGTCTGTCTGACTCTACAATATCAAAGAAAAATACAGTTGCTGAAACAGTGAATTACCTGTGTAAACACTGCCTGAATCTTTTCCTTTTATGGCTCTTGATTGAGATAAGTGTAGAGAATATTTAAAAGAAATGTGCTTTTAACTTTGTCCCATTGATTCTTCTGAGATTCTTTACGTCCAATGAACTATCAGGTAGTTCAGTTGTCATTACCTTCATGACTTAGTAAAGTCTCACCTTTCCCTAATAACTATGTAAACCAAAGAAAATGTGAAAGTTTCATCATGAATTATTGATGTTGGATTTGTTGTATATAAGTCATGAGATCTTGAGCAGATTATCTAATGTTTCCAAACCTTGGCTTTATCATGTTTGGAATGGAATAATAGAACCTACCTGTCACAGGTTAATATTGAGTGAGAAAGCATCTCAAGGGGAATACAGCTAAGGCTATGGAGAAGGCCAGGTGCTCCTACCACCCCTTTTCATGGAGCCACAGATCCAGGGAGACTTTCTCACTTTAGTCCAGCTCTCTCCTTTTACTGTTCTTCACCGTCTCCTCTGACACACCCCCTTTCTCTTTCTACTACATCCATCTTGCAAAGCCCAGCATGGTTAAATCCATTATTTACTTTTTGTGTTTTTTAACCAAGTCCATGAGCACATATAGAAGAGTGGTTTTAAACTTTAATTATAAATTATGATAATTTAATTTACTTTTGTACCCAAGTAAGTCACACTATATTTTTGCACAAATTAAAACACAATCTTAGGAATGGAAGCTTAGCACCAGTATTTTTTTTTCTTGTTTATAATGATTTATTTTGGAAGGAGGAATGGCCCATAATAGCTTGTCTCTGGAAACCCTATGAACCTGGAGAGAGGATGAGAGACACACAAGCGTTGAGGGCTCTCATTCATAGGGTCAATATGAGTTGCCTGTGACTCGACAGCTCTTAACAACAACAACAACAATGATTTTTTTTATTATTTATTATATGTATGTGTGTGTATAAAAGTCAATAGTTGTAGAGGGGCTTCAAGCCTTCTGTTCATAGTGTCACTATAAGTTGTGCTCGATTCAAAGGCAATCAACAACAACGTGTGTGTATACATATAATTCAACTTTATTTCCATGTTGTTGTTGTTGTTGTTAGGTGCCATCAAGTTGAGTATGATTCATAGCGACCCTATGAACAAATGATCTGAAGCCTGTTCTATCCTGTGCCATCCTCACACTTCCTGACACACAAAAGCTTGATGCAGCAATCACTTTGTCAATCCACCTAGTTTAGGGTCTTTCTCTTTTTTGCTAACTGTCCTCCTTTCCTAGCATCACTTCACTCCTCAAGGAATAGCTCCTTTTAGCAACATGCCCATAGTATATGAGGCAAAGCCTCATCATTCTTGCCTACAAAAAGCACTCTGGCTGCACCCTTTCCAAAACATAGCTGTTTGTTCTCTCGGCCATCCATGGGATATTCAGTGCTCTTCTCTAACACCACAGCTCAAAGATGTCAATTCCACTTCTGTTATCCTTATTGACTGCCTAGTTCTCAGGCGTATAACAAGTGATTGGAAAGATTATGGTCTGACTCAGACATACCTTAGTCCTCAAACTGACATCATTACTCCTCAATAATTTGAAGATGACTCTAACTGCAGTTTTTACCAGTGCAATGTGTCTCCTTATTTCCTGATTGATGGTACCAAGGATGTTAATTGTGGATCCAAGCAAGATGAAGCTGTTGACAATTTCAGTCTCCTCTCCATCCATCATGATGCTGCGTATCAGTCCAGTGGTAAGAATCTTTGTTTTTTTGATATTGAGATGCAATCCATACTGAAGGCTTAATTTCTTGCTCTTCTGCAACAAATGTTTCAAGTCCTCCTGACTTTCAGAAAGCAAGGTTGTAGCTGCATTATGCAGGTTATTGATGAGTCTCCCTCCAATCCTGATGCCACACTCCTCTTCACAGAGTCCAGCTTCTAAAGTAATGTGCTCAGCATACAGATTGAATAGGTATGGAGAAAGAATACAACCCTGACACACTCCCTTCTCAATTTTAAACCATGAAGTAATCCATAGTCTAAGTGAATATAAATATCTTATGAGATTGATGTGTGTGTATGGTGTATGTGTATATGTATGAGTGAGTACAGTGTACTCCTCACTTATACACTATCTCATAGATTATCTTACTCTCCAACATTTTGCATCCATGATAATAATTTTTAAAAATCTTCTGATTATTTTACAGATTAATGAAGTAGTGGGCATGGTTGCAAGAGCTATGGAGTATTGGTTGTTTCAAGAAGGATTTTCACACAGCCTTCCAAGTGTTAGGCCACACAGCCCAACTGCCTCTGCACCTTCCAGCTTATGCAGACTTTGAAGGGCCTATATCTGAGGTCATAGTCCCCAACACCTGTGCTGGAGTTCCCAACTCTTTTAAATCCTAAAGCCTTGCAGCTCAGAATTGTAGCTCACCCTGGTGTGAGGCCCTCAGTGACTTGCCATGTTCATCATGCCAGCCCAGAGCACAGAGAAGGCACTTGAAGGGGCGGGAATAGTATAGCACTGGAGGCTACAACTTGAAGGAATCTCTAACCCCTGGCACAGGAGGAAAGTGATGAGTTGGTTAGGCACCCTCCACTCACACAGTCTGATTATATTTAACCTTGCCTACTCCAAATTTCCTTTTTCTGCTGCAGAATCTATAAATATTGGACTCGGTCACAGTGATGAGTACATCAGTTAACCTTACTCATTTGTGGTTTTAACTCAACTGTTAATATTTTATGATCATATTTTCCATTTTAAAAATTGTTTGGCAAATGTGATAACCACTACACTATGGAAATGACCTTAAAAATTGTACAGATAGATTATCTGAAAAGATAAATATAATTCTCCATTTTTCCACCATCAATTTTTGTATAAATTATGGTTTTCAGAGCTTAATAATGCTGATAAATGAGAAGTGCGTGAGTTTATAACAAAACATTACCCATTTTAGACATATTATGTGTACAATTGTATGGAAAAACAATGGCAACATGTGGATAGCCAAGTCTGACTTCTATCCACTTTATAAAGGGGAATTGTCCCCATCAATAATATCCATAGTATTAAACAAATAGCTACATGGTCAGACATGTGACCCCCACATGCTCCTGTACCTATTTCTTCCATTAATTGAGTCCAATATTCATTGCACCTTGACTCACAGACTTTATTCACAGTTGTGGGGTGTACTAGGGAAATAATTTGAAGAGTGGGGGAGGTAAAGAATATCATACAATGCAAGTCCAGGCTCAGTCCAAAAGTCCCTAGCCAGATTAACAAGACAGGCACAATTTCTCACTTAGTGAAATTCCAAGTTCGTTTCAACAACACAAATGCACTTCTGGTTTTTTTCCATCATCCAGCAAACTTTATCGCAGAGAAGTTACTAATCAGCTTTTCCTTCAATCATCTAGCAAGCAAAACCTTCAACTGGGGTCCATATCCAAGATTCCTCTGGTTATACCTCTCTAGTCTCTTCACAGCAGTGTCACAGTCTTTTCACCTATCTCCAGCACCATTTTTCACAGTGTGTAATGCACTCTCTTATATTGGTCCCACAGTTGTTGATATTTTGCAAGCCCATGTGTCCACAATTAAGGTAGTTGGAGACCATGCCCATGATGAGGTCTAACACAATGGATAGAAAAGCCTACTTTCAAAGTTTCTGACACCATAACAATTCAGTGATGATAATTGCATCCATTAAAGTACTCCTTGGAGTCAAGGATAGTGAAACTTTGTCTCACATACTTTGGACATGTTGCTAGGAACAACCAATCTTGAGAATAAAGCATCATGTTGGGAATGATGGAGGGTCAAAGAAAAGGAGAAAACCCTCAGTGAGATAGATTGACACCATGACTATAACAATGGGCTATAGTATATGAAAGATCATTAGGATGGTGTAGGATAGGGCAAGGTTCAAATCTGGCATGCAGAGTGTAGTCACTGACTATGTCTAGATACGACTGGCAAAAAAAGGTATTCTGTCTTTTTGTTTTAGGTTCTTCCTCCTGAAAGAATAACAAAACAGGCATCCACAATTTTCTAGGCAAGCAAAGAGATTTATTAGAGGAAACACTTTGCAAAGGGAGTCGTGAAGGATCAAGGTGACGTCACTAGGCCATGTCTCAGCTAACAAAGGAAAGTGAGATCCATTTATAGCGTCTGGAGGTGAGAGCAGGATACCATGTTTATTCATGATAGGGTGTGGTTTTTAGTTAACCACAAAAGGACAAGGTCATATTTATTCATGGAAAGGAAGGGTCATATAGGCTTGGCTCATGTAGGAGAGATTAGGATAATTAGGCACACCACAGTTGTTTTTCCAGATGGCTACCACCTGGGAAGTCTTGTGAGGAGCATGACCAGGTAATCAGGCCGTGAGTATGCATGATTCAGTAATACATACATGTGTTTTTAAAGATAGCCACCCAGGTGGGCCGTATCATCATCATCATCATCATCATCATCATCAAACAAACACTTTCAAGTTGGCTGCTCTCTAGGTCATACAAGAGTCACTCCAGGGCACCTTAAACATCTTAGTAGAGATACAGATTGTAAAGAGGAAAAATTTAGGACTATACAGGCCACTCATTGATGTCTTATTATTGGGTCTTCTAATGCCTGTATTAGTTGAATGCTGCTTTCCAGATCTGAGCCATCCTGAGAGAAATAATTTAATGTTCTATATGTTAATTCTATACATTTAATATTAAATGATCCAGGAAGTATTAAAAGAAGATGGAAAGAATATATCTGAGTCACTGTATCAAAAGGAATTGGCAGACACAGAAGAATTTAATGAAACAACATATGAGCAAGAGCGTCATTCATATGGGGATGAATGAAGAAGTTCAAGCTGCTTGAAGGAAATAGCAAAAAAATAAGATCCCAGGAATAGATGGTTACCAATTGATGTATTTCAGCTAACAGATGCTGCCCTGGACATGCTCACCAAGTTGTGCCAAGAAATCTGGAGAACAACCACTTGGCCAACTGA
>NW_006399907.1:5442174-5445506 GCF_000299155.1 Elephantulus edwardii | reverse complement strand
ATCACTTGTTATGCATCAGAGAATTGGACAATGATTAGGGAGGATAGAAGGAGAATTGACCCCTTAGCGCTGTGGTGCTGGAGAAGAGTATTGAATGTACCATGGACTGCTAAGAAAACAAACAGGTTCATTCTGGAGAGGGTTAAACCGGGATGCTGCTTGGAGGGAAGGATTCTGAGGCCTCGTCTAACATACTTTGGTCATGTTGTAAGGAGAGACTGGTCCTTGGATAAGGACATAATGCTGGTAGGTTGGAGGTACAGCACAGGAGGGGTAGGCCCTCTAGGAGGTGGGTTGATTTGGTGATTGGGGTAATCGGGATGAGTGTGTTGGAGACAATTAAATTGGTACAGGACAGAACAGAGTTTAGGGCTGTTGTACATAGGGTTGCTATAAGTTGCAAGCGACTCGATGGCACCTAACAACAACAACAACATACTTTAATTCAGATTGCTCAGTTCCACAATCAACACTCTTGGCACTAGAATCAGGAAATCAAAAGACAAAGTGCATTGGAAAAGTTGGCTGTCAGGGACCTCTCCAGAGTGCTGAGGAGCAATGAAGCGAGTTCTGAGACTAAGGTATGGCTGATCCAGGCCATCATGGTCTTCACAATTATTTGCTATACATCAGAGAGCCGGACAATGACTAAAGATGACAGAAGAAGAATCAATGCCTTTGAGCTGTGATTCTGGAAAAGAGTATTAAACATATCATGGACAGCCAGGAGAACAAATTGGTCTTTCTTACAGAAGGTTAAATCAAGTCTCCCGTTGGAGACTAGGATTTTTAAGCTCACATAATTTGGGCACACAGCCAGGAGGGGCTAATCTGTGGAGAAGGACTTCATACTTGGAAAGGTGGAGGGACAGCACAGGAGAGGAAGACCGTGGTTCATTTGGATTGACGCTATAACTAGGATAATGGGATTAGGTGTGTCAGAGTCAGTGAGACTGGCTCAGGACATGGCAGGGTTAAGAGCTGTTGTACTGAGGGTCGCTATAAGTTGCAGGTGACTTACAGCATATAACAGCAATGCTTTGTTAGCAATATTTGCTTGCATGTGCCATTAAAGATTTTGTTCCAGTCAGTTGGCCAGGCACCTGACCTGCAAATTTCCTGGCACAGACTGGAGTGCACATCCAAGGCTGCATCTGTTAGTTGAAACGTATCATTTGGTATCCCATTCATTCTTGGGGCCTTATTTTGTGCCAGAGCTGTCACAGAAGCTTGAACTTTTCCCTTCATAACCATTGTTGTTGTTGTTTTTTGTTATGTGTCATTGAGTCACTTGGGACTTATAGTGACCCTATGTACAATAGCTCTGAACTCCGCTCTATCCTGAGCCAATCTTACTACCTCTGACATGCCTACCACCATTATTCCAGTTACTGTGTCAATCCATCTCATCTGGGTTCCTCCTCTCCTGTACTTTCCCTCCAACTTTCCAAACATAATATCCTTCTCCAAGGACTGTTTCCTCCTGGCCACATGCCCAAATTATGTGAGACAGAGCTTCTGAATCCTTGCCTCCAGGAAGCAGCACCCTCTCCAGGATAGACCTGTTTGTTCTCTTGGTAGGACAGGAGAGGAGGGCCTTCTATGAGGTGGATTGATTCAGTGACCAGGATCTTCGGGGTAGGTGTGTCGGAGACAGTGAGATTGGCACAGGATAGAACAGGGATTAGAGCTGTTTGACATAGGGTCGCTATGAATCGCAGGTGTCTCGACGGCACATAACAACTACAACAACAACAATACTCTTATACTTTTGACATGTTGTTAGAAGAGATTGTTCTTTGGAAAGGGACATCTTGCTTTGAAGGGTGGAAGGTCAGCATGAGATAAGAAGACCCATAATGACGTGGATTAACACGGTGACTGCTACAGTGGGTTCAAGTGTGTCAGAGATGATGATGGCACAAGATAGGATAGGGTTCAGATCTGTTGTTTATAGGGTTGCGATAAGTCTTACTTGACTTGAAGGCACCTAACAACAACAACAACTAAGATTGTAGGGTAGTAGTAAACTGCAACAGTTAAAGTATTTAAATTGATAATGAGGTTTTCCTCAAAACTGTCCCCTAGGTTAAAAGGATACTACTTTTTAGAATGATTTTGTTTTCTTACCTGTTGGAAGAGGGTTGCTGTGAGTTGTAGTCAACTTTCTGTTACTTAAGAACAACAACAATGTTTTACAACCATCACCACAATACTTCCCAACTACTCCTTATCACCTGCCACTGATAACCACTTACAAATTTTGGGTTCTATTTATTAGCTATTGTATATATTCCATTTAAGTAGAAAAATGTAATATTTACCCTTTTGTGTTTATTTGAGTTATTCCACTCAGTACATCATTTCTAACATTTTACCATGTTGTAGCATGTATAAGAATTGTACTCATTATAGTTGCCTAATACTCCATTGCATGTGCTTGACTTGACTGGACCAAGTTTGATTTTTATTTGGCTTAAGTTACCACATTTTATTTTTCCATCTATCTGTTGATGGGCACTTAGATTATTTTGTATTTGTAACTACTTCATGTTGTTGTTAGGTGTCATCCACTTGGTTTAACTCAGAAGGGCCTTATGTACCATGTAATTACCACTGTTCAGTCCTGCATCATCCTCCCAATCATTGCTACATTTGAGCTTATGGTTTCAGCCACTTTATCAGCCTATCTCATTTAGAGTCATTCTCTCTTTTGTTGACCATCTACATTTCCAATTGTGATGCCCTTCCTTAATGACTGGTTTCTCCTAATGACCCATGGAAATGAGGCAGAGTCTCACCATCCTTCTGGCTGTAACATACATATATGTGTGTGTATGAATTTGTGTGTGTGTGTGTGTCTGTGTCTGTGTGTGTCTGTGTGTGTCATACCAATTGACATATTTCAACAAACATATGTAGCCCTGGATGTACTCACTAGGTTGTGCTAGGAAAGCTAGAGGAGCGATCCTTGGCCAACTGACTGGAAGAGATCCATGTTTATTCTCATTCCAAAAAAAGGTGATTTGACAGAGTGTCGAAATTATCAAACAATATTACATGCAAGCAAAATTTCATTGAAGATTATCTAAAAATTACTGGAGCAGTATATCCACAAAGAACTACCAGAAGTAGAAGCTGGCTTTATAAGAGACTTGAGGGCACATAACAACAACAACAAAATGGAATTGGCAAAACTTTGTGCTATATATATTTATGATGACAAGAATTATTTGCTGAGGAGGTTGCTTTTATACACTCAAAAACCTCATTGGATTTGGTTTCTCAGGTTTTTTTGTTTTTTTTTAATTAAATTTTATTAGTTTTAATGA
>NW_006399907.1:5440748-5441750 GCF_000299155.1 Elephantulus edwardii | reverse complement strand
TTGAAGATGTATCATGG
This sequence comes from Elephantulus edwardii, assembly GCF_000299155.1. Lineage (NCBI taxonomy): Eukaryota > Metazoa > Chordata > Mammalia > Macroscelidea > Macroscelididae > Elephantulus > Elephantulus edwardii. Next base: position 5,441,733 of record NW_006399907.1, on the reverse strand, counting down.
AAGTGTTGCAGCTAGAAGATACAAATTTAACTAACAAGTTAAAAGTGCATGAGTCAAAAATTGAAAAGCAATAATATTCTGAGTAGTTTTGTGGTTTAGAGTCATGGTTTTATGGACCATCACAGTTAATTGGCCTAACAACATAGTTTGTGTCTCTGATCTGCTTCCTAGTTCAATGTGTAATGTCTGAGGTCTTAAAAGTTTGCAAGTGGCCACAAAAGTCCAGGCCACAAAAATTTGGTCTTGGCTTGCTTGCAACAACAACAAAAGAAGGAGAATCAGGAATAAGTGAAAATATGGACTGAATGGTTAATTGCTTCCTTAAACAACTGCCTTCTTTGTAAGGAGACCAGAACTGAATGGTACCATTACTGAACATTTTTTTATCAAAGATTCCACAGAAGAATCCTAATCAAAAGGAGGAAAATGCAAAATTAGATTTTAAATTCACATTGTTTTTTAAGGCTTTTTGAAGTCATGGAGCTTGGATGAACTAAAAATATTACCATGAGATAATCTTTAAACCTTAATAAAAATTATTCCCTGACATCTTTTTAAACCTGACAGTTCTTTAGCTTAACTACTCTTAAATAACAAGAAGGATGCTCTGGCGGCTCAGTGATAAAGAGTTACACTTCCAACTCAAAGGAATTCTGTTTCAAATCCACCATCTGCTCAGCAGAAGAAAGATAAGAAATTTTTTCCTATGAAATTACTGCCTCTCAAAACCACCTGGAAATCAACTATGAGTAGGTTCTGTGTCAATAGTACAATGACAACAAACAACAATCAATAATGTCTTCTTTGAGTATTATACTCTTACTAACTATATGCATGGGGTCAGAGTGATAAAACAATTGAAAATATCGTTGTGTCGAGTCTATTCCACTCATGACCCTATGAGCAACAGAGCTGAACTTTACCCTGTTCTGATCTCTGATTATGGCAATAATCATATATATGATTTATATATATAATTATTTGT
>NW_006399907.1:5438121-5439901 GCF_000299155.1 Elephantulus edwardii | reverse complement strand
TCTATTTTTAATATTATTTTAATTTCAGTAATTCACTATATTTATGTATATGTTACTATGTGTGTATACTTAACATAAATTTTTCAAGAGTGTAATTTGCCAGATGTAGGACATGATTCTTTTTCTGAGTTCCTTTTTGTTTTATTATTTGTTCATTCATGCCTACTTTCTTCCCTTCCCCATCCTAGCCCAAATCCCCTTGTGAAACTATTAATTGTCATACACATGGTTTATAATTGTCATTTTTTTCAGAATGCCCTCTCTTTCACTTATTCACTCATTCTTTTTCCATTTTCCCCCCGCTCTTCCTCTTTCCCCTTCTTGATACTATTATTACAATAATAGGCTTAAGCAGTATTTGTCCCTTAGGACAAGAATGTTTTTTCTTTTATTTATTCATTGTTGCACATTTTCTCCCCCGCCCCATCCCTTCCCTTCCCCCAGCCCACCTTGCGATGCACTCCAAGATTGTTCTCATACATACACTGTATAATCATATATTCCTTTCACATAGCTTTTTTCTCTCATATATCCTTATGCAGTGTTCATTATCTATCCACTCTTTTCCCATTTCCTTCCCAACCTCCCATGTAAGTCCTATTTTATACAACAGAAGCGTTATCCAGTATTTGTCCTTTTTGTGACTGAGATATTTCACTTGGCATAATGTTCTCAAGGCTCCCTAATGTGGTATAATATTTTACTGTGTCATTGTTTTTCAGTGCTGTGTAATACTCCATTGTGTGGATATACTATCGTTTTTCTATCCATTTGTTGATGGGTATTTGAATTGCCTTCCAACTTCTCTTCCTCTTGTGAATAAGGCAACAATAAACATGGGTGTGCATACATCTGTTCGAATGACTCTGGTTTCTTTAGGGTATATTCCCCATAATGGAACTGCTGGCTCAAATTGAATTTCTATTTCCAACTTTTTAAGAAAGCACCAGAATACCTTTCATGGTGGTCGTACCATTTTACATTCCAACCATCAGTGAATAAGAATTCCAATCTCTCCACAACCTCACCAGCATCTGTTGATTGCTGCCCTGCTGAATTTTGCCATGTTGTTGTGTTGAGATAATATCCCACAGTTGTCTTGATGACATGAATATTTTATGAAATATTTTTAAGGGGAAAAGATAAGTCTATTTTTTAGCATCTGTCAATTTTAAAGGTGAGTATTCCATGGTTCAGCAATTCTATATTGCTGGAATATTGGTGTAAAGGCAATTATTTTTTTAAATTTGAGATGTTTGATGCCACTTATAACAAAAAATTAAAATAATGTAAATTCTCATCATTGAGACTTAATAAATTGTGAATACATTCATCAATTATTACTGGATAAAAAAGCTGATTGAAAAAGAAGTTGATGGAGGGGAAAATTCTTGCACAAGGAGATATTGCAGGACATTATATGATACAGTAATGGGAATCCATGAAGGCAGTATAAAAATGTTTTAGATCACATTGGCAAGTAGATGAGGTACAGAATAATAGATGTTACAAGAAGATTTTGAAGATGTATTGATGTTGTTGTTACGTGTCACCGAGTCGTTTGCGACTCATAGGGACCCTAGGTACAAAGCCCGAAACCGTGTTCTATCCTGTGCCAATCTCATTGCCTCTGACACACCCATCCCGATTACCCCAGTCACTGAATCAATCCACCTCATACAGGGTCTTCCCCTCCTGCGCTGTCCCTCTACTCTACCCAGCATGATGTCCCTCTCTAAAGACCTGTTTCTCCTTACAACATGTCCAAAGTATGTCAGAC
>NW_006399907.1:5401966-5436241 GCF_000299155.1 Elephantulus edwardii | reverse complement strand
TTCACAGCTGATATTGAGCTTCTCCAGCGGTTTTTTCCACAGATTTAATCGATCTGATTCCTATGCATACCATCAGGTGAAATCCATGTGTATAATCTACATTTATGTCTCTTAAAAAACATATTTGCAATGAATAAGTCATTGTGCAAAATTCAATCATTCTATCTCCAGCTTCATTTCTGTCATCAAGTCCATGTTTCATGTTTTCCAACTACTGATTTCCAAATACTGATGTATTGATAGAAGTAAAAATTATAAGTCACTGAAACAAATTAGAATATCAAATAGGCTGAAAGATATATGTGTGTGTGTGTGTGTGTGTGTGTGTGTGTGTGTGTGTGTGTGTGTGTAAATGTCTGAAAAGTAGGCAAACAGCCATAGGAATAGAAAGAGCACTTCTCTCTCTCTCTCTCTCCATATATATATATATATCTACAATGCACTTTATTCTCTCTCTTGCTCTCGCTCTCCCTCTCACTCTCACTCTCACGGGTGCGCTCTCTCTCTCTCTCTCTCTCCATATTATATATAGATCTACAATGTTTCTTTTACTTAAATAAATTTTGGTCATAAGAAACTATAAATATGTAAACATATTATTTATCTATATGTTTTTGTAATATACTTGAGAAGAAAGAACTAGATCTGAAAATACTTATGCAGAAAGTTTAAGCTGCAACAAATGTCATTCCCTCTCCCCCATTTCCTCATAGTAATGTCAAAGTAGGAAAATAATTTCTTCTTTTTCATTGCTAATGCAAATCAATAAAAGGATGTCCTGCAGTCATGTGTACAGAAAGTCAGATGCATTGGAAAAATTGGTTGTAGCTGAGAAATCAGTAAGACAGTGCTCTTATAGTCCTAGGTTGTTGTTTAACATCAAGTCAGAGTCAACTCATAGCTGACCCTCCAGCAGATTTTCAGAGGCAGATAATTGTACAGGAAGAGATTAACCAATTTTCTCCTGTGGAGCAACTGGTGGGTTTAAATCATGTATCTTTCAGCTAGCAAGACAAATTCTTACCTAGATAGGGTAATACTCAAAGTAAACTGATAAGGTAAAATTGAGATGACACAAGGTTCCAATCTGTTATTCATAGCATCACTATGAGTCTTAGTCAACATGATGGCACCTACAAAAACAACTTGCCGAGTAATTTATCGGTTTTATCTTGTGACTGACTTAATCATTAAATTGTAAGTAAAAAAGGGTTCTGTCAGATATAAGTAGCTATTTCTAGAGCTATCACTGAAGAGTAAATAAAGTGCATGTTATTAATATCAATCTATGGTCTGATAAATCTCTTTCTCATTCTTTTAATAGGAGAATTTGTTTCTCCAAATCTATTTGCCCAGAAAAGACGACAAAAGATATCTATTTTTTCCTAAATATATGACTTCTGAATGGGGAACAAATGAACCACACTGTGAGTACACCCACAACTTCCTATAAGATTGAGTTTTAATGAGTATATGTGAAGTCCAAATGCACTTTCTTTACTCATTTTGGCTCTTTTTCATAGGAATTATCATAGAAAAAGTATGTTTAATAATGAGTCCAGCATTGACATCATTTTCATTAATGTTTTCATTGAAATAAGCAAATACATGTCCTTGGGAGAATCTGATTTTATTGCCTACTAACTATTCATCTTAACAGCAAGGTTCCATTCTGCTGACTACTATAAGATGGTTCTGACCTAAGGTGAATACTTCGTTTTTTTTAATGTGGTTTTCATTATTATTGCCTGTTCTAGAAAAAACAAGAGAATGATGGTGCTGTAAATGTAATAGAGTATTACTAAAAGGGTTTTTGTTTGTTTGTTTGTTTGTTTGTTTGTTTGTTTTTGAGAATGCACTCAACATTTTTTAAAGGAATTGTATTGTTTACTTCCTCAGCATCTACTTTGGGCGCATATTTTTCTCTTTTCCTTCTATATATTTTCTATATATCCTTGTCTCTTTAACAATAGGGTAAAGGCAAAATAATCTGTATGAATATTTTGTTGGTTTTTCTGTTCTGTTAGCCAAAGGTCAAATGTTATATTTGACAAATCATCCAAGAGTATCCTTGCATTCCTGAAGGGGAGGATGGGTGGGGCCTTAACCATTGGAGTCTGTTCATGAAGAGGAATAATTGTTCCAATTGATCTTTCAAAATTATTTGCCTTGGTTACATGATTTTTATCCCTTGCTGCTAGGAGATGGATTTTCTAAAACTATGCAGCAGGCAAATGTGCCACTTATTAGTACTACAGCTTGCCTACACTACTGGGAAGTGGATATTAAAAATACCAACATATGTGGAGAGGCTGCAGGATCATCCTCTTGCATGGTGAGTCAAGGATGGACTTGATGAGTCCAGCTCACCTCTGTCACCTTTCATCTCTGTGTGTCTTCTTAATGCATGCTTACTGATCATAAACTCATGTAATAGTAAAGCATTTTAAAAATTAAAGGTGAAAACAATAAATACATAGATGAGTTAAAGCGTTAACAAGTTGCTGCTTTCAAAACCAGGGACCTAAAATTGTTAATCTGACACTGAGAGTATACTCAGTTCTCAAAAGGAACCACTCATTTTTTTATTTTGCATCAATTATTTCAAATGCTGATATGCAACTGTTTTGACCTATAACATGTTAATTTCTTCAGTTCAAACTCACAGATAAAGATTACTCAAAGTACTTCTAGGAGCATTGAAAATGTGAAGACATTTTCCTGAAACTCAAACCATCATTTCATTTATGCTTGAAAGTTTTTGCATTTATACTGATTCAATTTTTTAGTCTCTCCTTGACAGGATAGATTTGATCCAATTTAGACCTCTATAATGCCAGTCAGCTCCCTGAGTGACCCTAGTTCTGTGTGCTCTTGTAGAAATCAGAGGGATTAGAGAATAACTCAGAAACTATCTGTTCATCCCCTGAAGTTGGGATTAACATCAGTCATCAATCATGTAGATAGGAGAATGTCTTTTTGGCTGATTACATGGGTATTCTGGAAGCCCACTTTAGTATGCTGAGGATAGGCAGTACAAGCCTGTTAGCACCGTAAGCTGGGGCAGTGGTAACTGCCACCCTGCTGCACCATCTGTCTTCACCAGAATTTCTCCCTACAGGGACTGTATCACATCTGTCACAGGAAGAGAAGTGTGGTCATTCAGAGAGTCGCATGGTGGAATTTATGTTTGGAAATAGAAATATATGCCTGAAAAATAAGTTTCGAACTTGTGTTTGGAAAGAAAATACACACAGTATGCCTGAAAAAGAAGTTTCTTGTCAACTATCTTGCTTATCTAAATTCTTTCCTTTCTCCGTTTGTCCCTCTGAATCTCACTTTCTTTCAAGCTCTTTCTGCTCTGCACTGTTTCTCTAGTGTGTCCTTTTACCTCCTTCCTCACTATCCCTTCCCCACTTTTCCCCTCTACTTGTCTTTCTCTCAACCCATTTCACTTATCCAGGTGTTAGAGAGGGAAAGTGTTATATAAATAGCCTACTTTTTGTTTTAAACTCAATGCTCAGTTTTTAAATCTATTTAAATGATACTTTTTGATGAGGACTATTGCTGTAACTCTCTGAAGCTGTCATCAGAGGCAAACTACCTGATTGTCATTGCAGGATAAGATGGATTAAGTAACTGGGATAATGGGGGTTAGGTGTGTCAGAAGCAGTGAGACTGGCAAAAGAGACAGCAGGGTCCAGAGCTGTTGTACTGTCACAAGCCTTGAACCTTACAAAAGCCAATTACAATTAATTATTAATTAATATCAATTTATCTACATTGCAATTCATCAATTCATCACGACATATTGATTTATCAATTCATAGCAAGCATTAAACAGGTAATTGCAATTTATCTACATGGCAATGCATAAATTCATCCCAACATATTGATTCATCAACAGTGGGGTACACTCACTCACCCACCCCCTGGGATCCATACTCGTCTCCTTCTTTTGCATCTCATGGTCATTGGTGAAGTCTGGGGGGTTCTCGACTAGTTCAGCAGTTCAATGTAGCCAAGGTCCGTTGGTGTGGGCAGAATCCTCCACTGTCTCAGTAGCTCATGTCCATCAGTGTATGCCAGAGTTCTTGGTTCTGAAAAGAGCCTTTGGCTCTTCAGTGTTCAGCTCATTGTTTTCTGCAGAAATGCAGTTTTATTTGGGAATCCAAAGTTTATGGACTTTTAATGGGTATTACATGTTCAACCAATAACATTCAAACTTTCGGTTTTACCAACTGTATTAATTTCAAAACAAGTTGTATAACCAATCACATTAGTTCCAAAACAATATGAGTTTTACCAGCCAAGTTCTATACCAGTTGCATTCCCTTGTAACATGGCAGTAACAAATCACAATTCCTTATCAGGGGTCTATACATGTTGTGGTCAGTGGGGACCTAAAGCCACTAGAGGCCTGTTTGGGCATATCAACGGTTCAGTATATTTTCACAAATATTCTTTTTTCCCCCACAAATATCCTTAACCTAATTTCTAGCATATAACATAGCAGATTCCTAACATATTCTTATCCTTATTTCTAACATATAACATAGCTGATTCCTAACGTATATCTTATTCTTATTTTTAACAATATAGCAGCAATTTCCTAACATTTATTATTCTTATGTTTATGTCACTAAGTTTTCACATCAAATTTGTTATGTTTCATTGCATATTTATTATATTTTCTATAATATGTTTTATTATATTTTCTTAAACTGCTCATAACATGTACATAGGAGTGCTCTGAGTCCAGGAGATTAAATAGCACATTAACAACAATTATTACTATAAAGGCGCTCTAGTGGCAAGAAGCTGTTCTGTAAGCAGTTCAAGTCCACAAGCTACTCCATGGGAGAAAGATGGACTATCTCCTTCTGTACAATTAACTGTCTCTGAAAACTCACCAGAGGGTCAGCTATGGGTCAGTTCCAACTCCATGGCACACAGCAACACAACCCTTAATATAAGTAAAACCAAAAAAGAATCTAGGCCTTTGAATTGTGGTCTTGGCAAAAGTACTGACTATACCACAAACTGGTAAAAGAACAAGCTTGTCAAATAGACAACATGCTGGAAGTAGTAGAAGATCAGAGAAAGAGAGGAAGACCTACAACAAGATGGATTGACTCAGTACTGTAACAATAGGCCCAAGCATTTCAGAAATGGTGAGGATGGAGCAGGATAAAGCAAGGTTCAGATATGTTGTTCTCAGGGTTGCTATGAGTGTCAGTCAACTCTATACCATCTACCAACAACAACACTGAAGATACAACTATTGGCCTTAACTTATCTGGAACAAAAGTGAACGAGAGAAGCCAAAGGTTCAGCTGAGAAACTAGCTCCCTAATAGTCCACATGGACAAGGGCCTCAGCCAGCCTGAGGAGACCAAGCAAACATGAGGATGCCCTGCTCCACTACTGCCCATTCTCACTAGGGACACAATCAAAAGTCCACGATGAGAAAGGAGAGGGAAAAAATAGAAGACAGAATTCAAATTTCTAAAAAAATGGTCAAACGTACCAGACCACTTATAAAGAAACCCAAGACTACTGCCTTTTGAATTTGGAACTGAAGCCACGACTCATGGTCACTTTTAATTAAAATAACACAAGGGGTTATTGCAGTTTAGTGATATAGAATCAACCCAGAGCCAGATGGTTTGAATCCACTGGCTGCTTTGTAAAAGAAAGATGGCCGATCACTTTTTGTGTGATTTACTACCTCTAAAAACCTACTGGAGGAACCATTAATTTCCACTTGATAGTATATAACAACAACAGATTTTTTATAAAAGAAACAATCTCGCCCCTGATAGGAGACCAAGTGGTCAATATGTACACTAAAAACAAAGAAACATGTACACTAAAACAAAGATGACATGATTAGAGGGGCAGGGAAGTTGTATTAATGGAAATAGGGCAAAGAGGATTAACATTAGGAGAATGCTGTCATGCTGGAAAATGTAACCAATGTTATTTACAACTTGTATAAAAGTTTTTAAACGGAAACCTAATTTTATGTGTAAACATGCACAGAAAGACAATAAAATATTATTTCTTAAAAAGTGGTTTGAGAAGATATATGAATATCAAAATTATTTGGATAAATGAAGGAAGTGAGACCTAATGACTACAAATATTATGATTCCACTTGTATGAAATGTCTAGGAAAAACAGATCTATGGAAACAGAACAAGAATGCATAAGTAGTTCTAGGAGTGATAATGGGGGAAAAAACAACAACAAAACCAGGAGTAATGAGAATGTTTTCCAATTAGATTGTGGTTATATCCACACAATTATAAGAATATCTAAAAGTCATTGAATTACATGCTTATCATCCATAGCTCACTCATGACTGACTCATAGCCAACCCTCCAGTGGGTTTTTAGAGACGGTAATTCACACAGCCGGAGATTGCCTGTCTTCCTGCTGTGGATATGGTGGAAGATTATAAGGGGTGGTAGAAAGCTCTCTAGTCATCAAACTCTGAGCTTTTCCTGTTTTCCGGAACCTTTCCAGAGTCCTGAAGAGCAATGACGTCAGTCTGGAGACATAGGTGCTCCTGATCCAGGCCATAGTCTTCACAATTACTTGTTATGAATCAGAAAGCTTGATAATAACTAGGGATGATAGAAAGATAATTGATGCCTTTGAAGTGAGATGCTGGAGAAGAATACTGAATATACCATGGACTGCTAGGAGAACAAACGGTTTCACCCTGGAGAGGACTAAACTAGGCTGCTCCTTGGACTCAAGGATTTTGAGGCTTCATCTGGCATACTTAGGACATGTTGCAAGGCAGGACCAGCCCTGAAGGGTTGAGGGATAGTGCAGGTGAGGAAGACCCTAGATGAGATTCAGTGGCTGGGGTAATGAGGGCAGGTGTGTCAGAGACAATAAGGTTGGCTCAGGATAGAGCAGTTTTCAGGGCTATTGTACATAAAGTCGGTATGAATCGCAAATGGCTGGACAGCACATAACAACACTAAAGTAATTGGCATATAGAAAGCTCTTAAATAGTCAAAGTGTCACTCTGGTATTAAATTAAAAGTGGAAATTATTAAGTTATATTTTCAAAATTGAAAACTATTATGTTAAACTCTTTCCCCAAGTGACGTAAGTTCTCTGGGTAGCAGGGAACACACTCTCTGCTTTCAATGTATATTTATTTATTATTGAGTTTTGAGTATCCTCAAATATCAGAGTTGATCAGATTTTATCAATTCTGGCAAAACTTATGTTACAGCCTCTGGTGCATTTAAACTGCACAAAAAGGTGTGGCCTTTGGCCTTTGTGTCTTAGCAGCCCAAGATAGGCACTGCCATTTTCATTTTATCCATGAGAAGATTAAAGTTCAAAGAAGTGGTTGTCTTACCTATCTAGGTTCAGGGTAGAGTTGGCATGTAGGTTTCTTTGACTGAAGATTTTAATCTACCATACAGCAGGCAAATGTTGTCAGACTGCAATCCAGACAAAAGTGTGGAGTTTGAACTGGAGAGATAAAAATGGAGACATTCCCATTCTTAAACATGGATGGAAGTAAATATGCAAGAAAGCAAAATATGCAAGAATAAAAATAAGATTTGCATGTGGTAAGGGAATTTTCTGTTGCCAGATACCTTAAAAAGAGTACAGAGTTTCTTGTATCTTCTAGGGATTGTGCAATTCATGCTGATTAAGGAGATTTGACAAAAGTAACTCGAAGAAAATGGTTTATTTCCCTGCCTAGATGAAGTCTGGTGGTAGAAAGCTCTATAGTCATCAAACTCTGAGCTTTTCCTGTTTTCCCATCTCTATTATGCTCAGTGTATGGATTCAGTTCTCAAATCAGGAAGTTGCAACACTAAGTGAAGAGAAAAAGGAATAAATGGCTTTCCAAGAAAGCTTTGTTGGCTCGATGACCTCTGCTTACACCTCTGGCCATTCCAGCTAAGTAGCCTGAGGCTTTAGTTCTTTGCTTCAATTTATTGTCCCGGATCTAAGTGTTAGAAAAGGAGAGAAGAGGACTTAAAGGGCAACCAGCAGTCTCTCCTACACAACTATTTAGCATTTCTTGCTTTAAATTTGTTATCTTTTCTAAAAATAAGTGCAAATAGTGCAAGTGAAAAATAACTTTCTTCTTTACTAAATCTAAAGTAATTCTTTACTGTTGTCCTTTCTTCCATTCTCTTCAATATTTTTAACAGCCCAATCCAAAGACAACAGAAGTGGAAGAATGAGAAAATGGAGAGGAAAAAATCATCAAGAAATTGAATGAAAATTACTCTTTTAAAAGAAAAAAAAAGACTCTTAAAACAAAAATAATTGAGTAGCCAGACCAAGTGGAGCTATTCTCTGTGCTCACACACGTGTGGCGTGCAATCCTCCCCCCACCCCTAAAAACCCTGTAACATGTAGACTGTCTCTTAAACTAAGAGACATTAAATAGAAGCTTCTCTGATTTCTGACTTGGGAATCTGAGAAACTTTATTCTTCTCATCAAGAGTATCTGAGGCTATAAATTATGTATGCTGCACTGAAACAGATGAGAGAGAGAGAACTGTTTAAAAGGTATAAATGATTAGATATTATTGTCATGACATGAGTCCAGAATGAAAGCTGCATAGTGGAGTAGACTTGGAGGAAGGATTGTATAACAATGAAAGAATTTTTCTTTTACTTTTCAAAGAGAAGAACAAACTGGAGGGGAGGGGTGGGCAGGGAGAAAAGTGCAACAATGAATGAATGGAAATCCAAAATCTCTGTAAATTTTCATTAAAATTAATAATAATAATAAAGAATATCTGAGGCAAAAAAAAAGTTAAAATATGTCTTCAAAGTTTAAAGGAAAAATATTTCCTCTCCAGAAGTCCGTATCAAATTAAACTTTAATAATGAGGATAAAACCATTTCCAAGCATGTAAGCATCTACATTTTTACCTCCTGAATCCCCTTTAAAAAAAAAAAACACAGATTGAAACAAAAAAGTAAATGGAGAGAAAGACAAGCAGCACAGAAACAGGATAGAATGTGGGGGACGGGGGGCAGGAGAGAGAGAAGTCAAGTCTCTAATTGATGTAGTCAAGAATATTTTAGGATGAGAGTACCGCTGTAAAGGCTAGCCAACCAAGTTTTTGGAGTAATGTGATCCAAAGGACAGGCAGGTCTAGGGCTTTAAGTATCAAGATTGCTGCTGCTATAATGCTTTCTTAATGTGCATACTGAAAGCTTGAGTGAACCTAGTTCAGATACTTACTTGGCTTTTTGACCATGAGCTAATTATGTTTCTCTTCTGTCTCTCTACAGATAACCTGAGCATACTCTATTTCACTCCTCCCTTGATCTATTCTAAATTCAGTGGTAGGGAAATCTGAGGATAACCCGGCTGGAACATCTGTCACCACACTGATCTAGGGTTGTTTTGGCTTGAGTTTGCTGGCTAGACCTCTTCTTTCCTCACCAGGCCACATACATCCCTCCCAAAGGCATGTGAGCTTAGCTGAATAGAACAGCCTCCCCAAATAGAAGAGAACTCTCTGGGTCACGTAGCTGTGCTCCCTGGCTAGAACCTCCAAACAAGCACTCCAATACAGTGTTAGGGATGGTGATGATGGGAAGCACATGATCACACACAGCCCTCTCCTATGCCCCTATAAGGCTCATAGACCCTGTTGGGGAATAATTTGAACTGTGACAAAAGGCCACTTATTTCCTCTTTCAAACCTACACTTACTTCTCTTCACAGATTTATGTATATACACAGGTTTTAAACACCAAACAATGTATCATTTAGAAATCCATAGAGAGCAAGCTATAATTAAAGCAAAAAGATATTTAATACAAAGATCAGAATTGCAATTATACTGAGGAGAGACCAGAGAAATCAGCCAGCAAGGGAACACAAGAGTGATTCTAAACTAGGTGCTGCGAATATGCTTGTTCTTAAACCTCTCAGGGTTTATTTTATTTTATTTTTAATTTACACTGTAAATAGATGCTTTATGCTTCCTTTGAATGTATTATAGATTCTAAGATAATGTGTTGTTATTACGTGTCGTCAAGTCGTAGGCAACTCATAGAGACCTTATGAACCAAAGACCTGGACATCTGTATAACTTTCGTCCTTTCTCCAGGTTCATAGAATTGCCAGAGGCAAGCTACTTTGAAAGTGAATGCCACTCCTCTTCCAAGCTTGTTTTAATCGGGAAGCTCCACCAAACACTGTCCATCATGGGTAACCATTCTTGCATTAGACTCATCAGTGTCACAGTGTTTGACTTCACAGCAACCATGAGTTACTTCTGTACAGCAAGCGCACATACCAGGGTTATATTACCTAGAAGAATGTTTCACCAAAAACAATTAGTAGCAGGCCTGAGAGCCGCAGAGTAGTCACCCACCTTTGGCTTGGGAGCATGACTTTCTGTCTGCTAGGCCAACCCGCTCGAGCGCGCTCTCTCTCTCTCTCTGCTGTTGTTGTTTTTAAGTGCTGTCGAGTCATAGGCAACTCATAGCGACCCTATGAACCAAAGACTTGGGCACCATGATAATGTGTTGTTGTTGTTGTTATGTGCCATCGAGTCACTTGTGACTCATAGCGACCCTATGTACAGGGGCTCTAAACACCGTTCTATCCTGTGCCAACATAGCCATCTCAAACATACTCATTCCCACCACTTCACTCACAGAATCGATCCATCTCCTCGAGGGTCTTCCTCTCTTGGGCCATCCCTCCACTCTGCCAAACATGGTGTCCCTCTCCAAGGACCAGTCCCTCCTTGCAACATGCCCAAAGTATGTCAGATGAAGCTTCAGAATCCTTGACTCCAAGGAGCATTTTGGCTTCACCTTCTTTCAGGACAAACCTGTTTGTTCTCCTAGCCATCCATGGTATACTCAATAGTCTTCTTCAGCACCACAGCTCAAAGGCATCAATTCTCTTTCTATCATCCCTATTCCTGCTCATTTTCAAAGAGGTTTAACCAATAGGAGAAGATTGCTGATCCTTCTCCCAAGTAGCAGCTGTTGGATTCTATCACTTGCTTTTGGGTTTGCACCACAGCTTCTTACCATTAGGCTACCAGAGTACTCCTTAGTATTTCCTGGAAAATACTGAGGGAACTGTTTTTATTAGTCATTGACTTCTTATAGCTAAATTTAAGAATAGATCTTCAACATGTAAGAATTACGTATGATTTGATTTTTCCTAGGTTATCATGTGAGTAATGCAGGGTTTTTAAAAGAATTTATCTTTAACTTTTAGCTTGTGCAAAGTTTCAGTTTAGGTTTTGTTCTTATTTCTGTGGAAGACTATTTCAATTTCTCTAAATTGTTATTTCTACATCCATTAAAATGATGATATAATTTTGTCATTGAAAAGATAATCTATTCCTGGAATCATTTCAAATTTGTGATAATCTAAACGTGTTGCTAGTTTGTTAATATACTTTATATCTTTCCCAACTATGTTAATCAATTACATTGGCCTCCAAAAGTCATTTTTCATATTATTGTTAATTAATTGTGTATTTTAACTAAGTTAGTCTCATAAAATGAGATGGCTGTGTATTTCTTTACTTCATTTGCTGGAAAATATAATTAAGCTTAGAATTATATGTTGAATTGAATGTCCATAATAAGTTGTTGGTGAACATTATGGGCAAATCTCAGTTACCTTTTCCTAGAACCAAAGATAACACATACAGCTTGGCCAAACTAAAGAATGTCTTCAAGAAGCGCACAAGACTAAAGGATGATCATGCTAAACAATGTGACATGCATCATTTGTCAACAATACCAAAAAATAAAGAACAAAGTATATGGTTACATATGTATTTGTATAGGCTTATATGTGTCCAGATAATACATGTATGTGTGTATGTGTGAACAGATCTATAAAAACATATGGTATTTGTATTTGCACATATATATTCCTGTTGTAGCAGCATAGAGAGAAATCAGTTGGCCAAGTGGACAGAAAGTGATGCCCCCAAGGTGGGTGACTCCAAACTGCAGCCCTCAGGCCTGCCTTTAATTGTTACAGTGAAACATTCTTCTAGGTCGTACATCGACTTGCTGTACAAAGGTAACTCATAGTTGCTGTGAAGCTGAACACTGTGACACTGATGTGTCAAAAGCGAAAATGGTTTCCCATGGTGGACAATGTTTGGTGGAGCTCCACAATTAAAAGAAGCTTGGAAGCAGGAATGGCATCCACTTCCGAAACAGCTTGCCTCTGGAAACCCTATGAACCTGGAGAAAGGACGAAAGTTATACAGGTGTCCAGGTCTTTTGTTCATAGGGTCGCTATGAGCCACCTTCGACTCAACCGCACTTAACAACAACAACAGCAGCAGCATATTCCTGTTGTAGTTTTTGTGTACTGTCAAGTCAGAACCAACCTATAGCTGGCCCTCCAGCAGGATTTCAAAGGCAGTAAATCCCATGGCAGGAGATTGCCCACCTTTATCCTGTGGAACAGGTGGTGGATTCCAAGCACATACTCTTGCATTGGCAGCACAATTACTTACTGTTAAGCAACCAGAGCTCCCTAACATATTACTATTGTTGTTATTGTTGTTGTGTGCCACTGAGTTGGAACTGACCTATAGCTAACTCTCGATGGGGTATTCAGAGGCAGTAAATTGCACAGGAGGAGATTGCCCATCCTTCTCCCCTCTATATATTCCTGTTGTTGTTATGTGCCGTTGAGTCACTTGTGACTCACACCAACCCTATGTACAACTGCTCTGAACCCTGCTCTGTTCTGAGCCAACCTTATTCTCTGACACATATACTTCCATTACCCCAGTCACTAAATCAATCTATCTCATTTAGGGTCTTTCTATCTTGCACTGTCCCTCCACCCTCCCAAGGACTGGACCCTCCTTGCAACGTGTCCAAAGTATGTTAGACAGAGCTTCAGAATCTTTTCTTTTAAGGAGAATCCTGGTTTTACCCTCTTTGGTTCAAACCTGTTTATTCTCCCGTCATCAGTCCATGGAATATTCAATACTCTTCTCCAGCACCATAGCTCAAAGGCATTAATTCTTCTTCTTCTATCATCTCTAGTCATTGTCCAGATTTCTGATGCATAGAAAGTAATTGTGAAGACCATGGCCTGGATCAGGTGCACCATAGTCTCCAGATTGAAAATCATTGTTCTTCAGTGCTCTGGAATGGTCTCTGACATCAGACTTTCCGAATGCAATTTGTCTTTTGATTTCCTGGTTGCTTGTATCAAGAATGTTGATTGTGGAGCCAAGCAAGCTGAAGCCATTAACAATATCAGTTTCTTCACCATCTAATATGATGCTGCCAATTTGCGGAGTGGTGAGAATCTTTGTTTTCTTGATGTTGATATTCCTTCTTGTTGTTTTATGCTGTAGAGTCACCTGTGACTCATAGTGACCCTATATACAGTAGCCCTAAACCCTGCTCTATCCTGTGCCAATCTTATTGTCTCTGACACACCTACTACCATTACCCCACTCACTGAGTCAATCCATCTCATTGAAAGTCTTCTTCTCTTGCACTGTCCCTCCACCCTCCCAAGTATGACGTCCCTCCCCAAGGACTGGTCCCTCCTAGCAACATGCCCAAAGTATGTCAGACGAAGCTTCAGAATCCTTGACTCCAAGGAGCAGCCTGATCTCACCCACTGTAGGATGAACCTGTTTGTTTTCCCAGCAGTCCATGATATTCCTTGTTGCTTGTGGCTTAGGTGCCATCGAGTCGTAGACGACTCATAGAGACCCTATGAATGAAAGGCCTGAGCACTGTTCATACATAGAGTTTCTGGAGGCAAGCCAATTTGGAAGTGGATGCCACTCCTGCTTCCAGGCTTGTTTTAGTCAGGAAACTCCAGCAAACACTGTCTACCATGGGTGACCATTACCACGTTTGGCATATCAGTGTCCCAGTGTTCAGCATCACAGCAACCACAAGTTACCTCTGTACAGCAATGCACAGACCAGTGCTATACCACGTAGGAAAATATTTGACAGGAAAATAATTTGAACCTGGCGTAAGGGCCACAGATTAAAATCACCCACCTTCGTCTTGGTAGCATAATGTTCTGTCCACTAGGCCAACATAGCTCTCTCTGTGTTGTCGTTGACACTCCTAGAGGAAAAATATAGATACTTGTCAGACATGAACAAAAATCTTTTGAGAATGATTTTATGGGTTTGTAGGTATAGGATTGTAGTTTCCTAGGAAAACTTGATCAGTGACATAATATTATTCACAAAGTTCATGTGCTACATCTCGCTGAGTTGCATAGCATATGATTGCTTTACTCTTTTCAAGAAAGAAAGAATGAAGTAAACTAAATTGTCAGGAAAAAAATAATCTTAGGGCCTACATAAGCCACATCTTCATCTACACTGAGATCAAAAGTAGATGATGCCTAGCTAATAACATTTACCATTCTGATCAGAGCTGTAATAAGTAATATTATGAGAATACTTTGATAAAATGAGAAAAAAATATGGACTAGTACACAAATGCTTACAAAGTCAAAGATTTACCACACCAGTTTGGAACCATTACTCTGAGATACTGTTTAAACTCACCCAAAACTATACACTAAGGTTGCCTTTCAAGGAAATGGCAGATTGGCACGCAAGATAAGAATGTTACCTATGAATACAGTGCTACACTTTAAAAAATTGTATGAGACTCAAAAGCCAACAATTACTCTAAAACAAAGATGAGAAGGTAAGAGGGTAAGGACCCACTGGGGTCTCAAATGCCGTAATGGAACAACTGTGCCATAGGTGTGCCGAACACCATATCAACTCCACATGGTGGACAGTGTTTGGCGTAGCTCCCAGATTGATTCAGGTTTGGAAGCAGGTGTGGCATCCACTTTCTAAATCACATGCCTCTGGAAACTATGAACTTTGAGAAACGACCATAGTCATAGAAAGGCTTCAGGCCTTTTGTTCATAGGGTCGCTATGAGTCTTGCTTGACTCAATGACAGTCAACAATAACAACAACATTTAAAATTGTGAACATTAAGGGCAAATACCATAATTAACCATGTATTTTTCCAAATAAAGGATAAGTGATTCCAGAGAAAAGTTCATGTCAGTTTGGTTCCTTATTTTATGGCCTGTATTATCACAGTACTCCTAACACTAAGACTAGTGCATATATTAAGAGCACAATAAATATTTGAAAACATTCTTGTACATATAAAAATTAATAAACCTAGGGGAAATGTTTTAACAAAATCAGAAAAAAATGGTTAAATGTTAAAAGAAACTAAACTATAAGTAAAATATGAAATAATATTTCCCAAACCTGACAAGAAAATGTTGGAATAACTGAAAATCTTGCGGGGAAGAAATAATGAAGCCTTAGTAATTTCTCTTATCATTTAAATTTGAATTGTTGGATTAGTACTCTAAAAATATTTTATTGAGATAGTATGCATAAAAAGTCACTGGTCTCAGATGTTTGCTATATGAATATTCTTAAAAAATATGGAGGCTGGGCTCTATCTATGAGGAGAAATGTGGGGTCAAGACTGGTGGAAGATCTATCAACAATCTGCATTATGCAGATGACACAACCCTGCTTGCTGAAACTGAGGAGGACCTGAAGTGCTTGCTGCAGAGGGTCAAAGACTGCAGCCTCCAATATGGGTTGAGGCTCAATGTCAAGAAGACAACAATTCTCATCACTGGACCAAATGGCAGCTTCAGGATGGATGGTGAAGAGATTGAGATTATTCACAGCTTTAGTTTGCTTGGCTCCACAGTCAACACTCTTGGCACCAGTAACCAGGAAATTAACAGACTTATTGTAATGAGAAAGTCTGCTGCTAGGGATCTCTCAAAAATATTGAAGAGCAATGGTGTCTCCCTGGAGAATAAGGTGCATCTGACTCAGGCCATGGTCTTTGCTATCACTTGTTATGCATCAGAGAGTTGGACAATAACTAAGGAGGAGAGAAGGAAGATTGATGCCTTTGAGCTGTGGTGCTGGAGAAGAGTATTAAGGGTACCATGGACTACTAGGAAAACAAACAGATTCATCCTGGAAAGGGTTCAACCAGACAGCTCCTTGGAGGCAAGGATTCTGAGGCTCTGTCTAACATACTTTAGACATGTTGTAAGGAGGGCTGGTCCTTGGAGAAGGACATCATGCTTGGGAGGGTGGAGGGACAGCACAGGAGGGGAAGGCCCTCTATGAGGTGGATGAATTCAGTGACTGGGGTAATAGGGATGGGTGTATCAGAGACAGTGTGATTGGCACAGGACAGAGCAGAGTTTAGGGCTGTTGTACGTAGGGTCCCTATGAGTCGCAAGCGACTCGACGGCACATAACAACAACAACAATAACAACATGATGGCATTAGTGGAAGGTTGCTGTTGTTTTTTTTTTTTACGTAATTTTATGCCGTTGAGTTGGAATTGATTCTTACTTGATCCTCCAGTAGGTTTAGGGAGGCTGTTAACTGCATCGAAGATATCTTTCTCTATGGAGCAGCTGGTGAATTCAAACCACCTGCGTTTGGGTTGACAGTACAACTCTTTACCCACTATGCCAGTAGAGTTCCTTTGTGAGTAGGTCAGTAGTTATAAAGCAGTGAATTAAATAGTAAAATTTCCAAGATTCTCTTCAGTTTAAATTCCTATTTCTTATTTCCATCAAATATAATATTCTAATAGGTAAGCATTTCAAATATGAGTTCATCTTCTGAAGGAAATACTTTATGCTGATAAACAGCTAAAATGATTCAATGTTAATGACTTGACATTTTCAATTAAGATAAAATACCATATCAGAAACAAGAAGATTGTTATGCTTTAAAAGAAAGATACAAAATTACTACCTGAATCAAAATTAGCTCCTTTCTCAAACAGAAGCACTTAGGAACAAAATCAAGTGCAGTTTTACAATCCAATTTCCTAAAAGTTCAAAGTGTAATCTATGTGATAAATTATTTTAAAAGCAGTATTTCCAACAACAAAAAAACCCCTCAACTGTATAATTAACTTGGAATTGTTTCAGTCTGTTCCCAAATTCAGCTCATTTAAATATACTCAAGTGCATTTAAATATATTACTCTGTTGATTATTAAGCTTATTATATTTGCTGTATTTTCAGAACTCACTCAGATTCACTGTTGTACAGTTGGTTCTTACTCATCATGACCCTTTACTGGGGTTCTGAAACTGAATTGCAGAAGAATTTCCATCATTTCCCTCAGAACCTCGGTAACATGTTTTTGGGTTAACAGCACAATTCAGCATGGGTTACACTAGCAGAGCTTCCTAAATGATTTCTTTCCTTCTCATTGCCATCAAATCCAACTCATGGCTGAATCTTCACTGGGTTTCCAAAACTGTATATTGCACAGGAGGAATTTGACAATCTTTCTCCTAAAGAGTCACTGATGGATTCAAATTACCAGAGAGAAGAGGCATTTGGGATAGCAGTGTAATTCCTTATGCAACCAAAGATCTCCAAATAGTCTATGGGAAAGTAATACATTCTCCTGTGTAAATTTAAGAGCTGGTCTTTAAAGCCTGTGTCAATGTTGTGCACAAATATATGTTATATAAACTTATTTAGCATTACTTAGCTATACAATAAAAAAATCCAAAGCTGTCAATCAAGCGAGATAAAGAAATGTAAAAAATAAATGTAGTTTCAAATAAAAATACTTTCTTGATACATATTCAATTGAAACAAACAAAAACAGCCAAACCCTCACAACAAATAGGATATCCTTTTCTATATCATCATAACTGTACTAAATTTCTATTAACTTCAGACACATGACTTGTCAACACTGTGGCAATGTGAGAAGATTCAAAGGACCTCTCATTCAAGAAGAAACTTACCAACACATTTGATATGGAATTTGTTTTCAGATTTTAATATCTGGACTTATTTGGAGCTAAATACTTGGAAGAGAGAGGGTAGGCATAGATATTGCTCCATTGGAGATGATGGTGCACTTACTTGATTTACATACATATAATAAAGTGAAGTGTCTGTGTTGCTGCATTATATGGAGTTGGCAGTTAGGTTTATATTAACGTTTTAGAGTATGGTCTTTCTTAAATAAAAATTGTAAACTTTGACATGCCCTTGGAAGAAAAGGGGGATCACAGTCTAATGTTAGAAAGTAAGCTTGGGAATAAAGACAGTCCATCACTCTAATTTCCATCAAGTTGACCTCAACCATTGACACTCCATTTGTGTCAGAGTAGAACTGTGACTCAGCAAGTTTCCAGTGACTCAAAGTAGATCACCAGGCCTGTCTATCCAGGTGCCTGTAGGCTAAACTCATACCTCCACTCTTTTGACCAGCAGCCAAGCATGCTAACCATTTGCAAAAAGACAAGTGTATAAGAAATAACTAATTTGGGGACAGTTTTGTTTTTATTCAGCTTCTTCTAATTTGTTCTCATTGTATGGTTAAGAATTTCTTTTAAGTAGAGATTGGCTCATTTGTTTTGAAGTGAAGACAAGTTTATATAATGTTGGAGAGCAAGAGGGAGTTGTCCATAGTCCAATAACTTACTGCAAATGTATTACTAGTTATAAATCTCTTGTATTGGCCTCTCAGTTGTCTTTTAGTATGATGTATAATGTCTTTATCCTTAACAAATGTTTCTTGGCTTTTTTGAAAATTATTAAGTAAGTTTTTGGTGAAAGTTTAAACTAGAAGTTGGGTTCCCATTTGACACTTTCTACATAAACTGTTCATTGACATTACATTTACTACTCACCATCTAGCTCATCTAAAATTTTGCATTTATGACAATAATTAAAAAATCTATCATCCAACGATTTTGCACAATAACAAAATACACTAATGAACACTAAAGTAGAAGGCAAAAGTAATGCTGGATGTGATGGTTAGTTATTGGGTCATGATTCTCAGTGGCTTGACATTTATGTAATAATGTAATTTGGCAGTTATATTATGATGTCATCCTTCATTTTTGCATTATGCCAATTTGTGCATAATGACCTGGTCTTTGGAATATAACCATGTCTATAAGTGAGAAGTGGCCATAGTTATAGCTCTCTCATAATGCGTCAACTGTCACTTTCATTGCATTCTGCTTGTTTCTGTAAAGGCAGTGTAGCTGGCATGGGATAGAAGCACTGGACCTCTACTGACTCCACAGGGAAGAGAAATCTCCATCAAGAGCACCAATCTTCTTCTTATGAGGTCAGATATGTCCCATGCTCCCAAACACTTTTTTATCATTTCTACTACCAATCATCCCACCCATGTCTCTCTCTACTCCATTACCAGATTGGCTGATCCATTGTCATACAAAACTCAAAGACAGTGTGCATGATTATGGCTTTTATTAGGGAAATAATATTAAAATTGAGGTAGGAAGCACTCACACACAATTCTTTAGTCAGGACAGCTTCTTGTCAGGCATGTTTGTAAATAGGCCTTTCTCTTTCCTTCAGCTCTTGCCCCTGCCTCATGACAGTGCTTAACAGCTATTTTAATTTTGCCAGTTATGTGTGTAAACCACCACCTCCTGCTCTCATTCTCACCAGTAAGACTAGGTGAAGGTCCTAGAATCTAAGTCTGTGCGGTGGCAATTCTACTTCAGTTGGCCCTCACCCTGGTCTATGGTTCTCCACCACCTCTGCTGGATCTCAGTCTTGCTCCATCTCTTACAGGAATTACTGGCCAATGCATGCTGCACTATTTGCTTCTTTTTTCTTTAAAACAGTGAGAGTCCCATTTTCTGCTTTAGAACCTGCTCAATATAAGCATAGCAAGATGGTAAAACTGATCAATCTAATCCTTAGTTATACATGTTATTTGCTACTTGTTGTTGTTGTTATGTGCCGTTGAGTCGCTTGCAACTTAAAGCAACCCTATGTACAACAGCCCTAAACTCTGCTCTGTCCTGTGCCAATCGCACTGTCTCTGACAGTCCCTCCCAATTATCCCACCTGAGTCAATCCACCTCATAGAGGGCCTTCCACTCCTGCGCTGTCCTTCCACCCTCCCAAGCATGATGCCCTTCTCCAAGGACCGGTCTCTCCTTACAACATGTTCAAAGTATGTTAGACAGAGCCTCAGAATCCTTGCCTCCAAGGAGCAGCCTGGTTTAACCTTTTCCAGGATGAATCTGTTTGTTTTCCTAGCAGTCCATGGTACTCTCAATACTCTCCTCCAGCACCACAGCTCAAAGGCATCAATTCTCCTTCTATACTCCTTAGTCATTGTCCAACTCTCTGATGCATAACAAGTGATAGCAAACACCATGGCCTGTATCAGATGCACCTTAGTCTCCAGAGAGACACCATTGCTCTTCAGTACTTTGTACTAAAGTTATGTAAATTATTAACAAGCTCTTCAACTCCCCAGGTGGGATCATAAGCAGCTTGGATTACATAGTCCTTCCCAGCCATGTGGTGAAAGAAAAAGGCAATGTCTATTTGAATTAGCAAATAATTCACAATAGCGGTTTCATTTAATTACATTTTATTTCCCTACTGGTCTCATACTGATGATTTCCCAGTAAAGCTCCAGTTTTGTGCATATTATCTTTGATTTTGTATCCAAATCTGCTATTTTACTAAAAAGAAAACTCGGGTGATAAACTCAAATCTGGATTTAAAGAGTGATATTTCAGAATGATAGTCTCATGGGAATAGTCAATTAACTCTTAATCCACATAGTCTGCATTCTGCCCCACACTTTTATTCCATTCTGTCCAGGAACATAAATTGCTGTTTTTGTTGTTATGTTATATTGAGTTGCCTGTGATTCATAGCAACCCTATATACAATATCTCTGAATCCTGTGCTATTCTGAGCCAGTCTCACTAACTCTGACACACCTATCTCCATTACTCCAGTTACTGTGTCAATCCATCTCATACGGGGTCTTCCTCTCCTATGCTGTCCCTCCACTCTTTCAAGAATGATGTTCTTCTCCAAGGACTGGCCAGTCCCTCCTGACTACGTGCTCAAAGTATGTGAAACAGAACCTCAAAATCCTAGTCTCCAAGGAACATATAATATCCATTTATTGGCAAGAGAAGTCAGTGGTGATCGTTTGGCTCATTCTAGTTCTTCTGGTACGGTAGATGAGGTTATTGTTTATGTAGATGTTTCTTCTCTGAACTTTTGGTTACCATGGTCAGATGGATCTTAGATGAGGACTTGCAGGTTTTTAATTCACTTTGCAGTGGCAGTAGCAGCAGTATCCATAGCAGCGGAAGTTGGTAAAACTGAACTGAAACATCAAATAAGGAGAACAACAGAACACAGAACTGTAAACAGTGCAGCACGGCCAACTTAAACAGTGACCTACTTGGTGTGAGAAATCAGGAGGGCAGCGGAAGCCGCAGTGCTATCTACACAGTAGTAGTGCTATCTATACAGGACAAGACTGAATCACCTCCATCTCCATGGTCCTCATGACCATGGCCTCTACTACTCCCCAGAAGGTGGCCAGGTGCTCCCCTACGCCATTCCTACCTGTGCTAAGATGTAGCCTTTCTTTAGGCCATATTTACACTTGTGTATTTGGAGCCAGAAACACTCAGAACTTTCCTCAAAGAGCCTGCAGACTGCACTAACCTTGGCCTGCAAACAGCCTTCAAATTAGTGGGGTACCTCCTCTGACTAAGAGGCACCCAACCCCTAGCCTGCCAAATGCACCATTTCTAGCCAGGCAGAC
Source organism: Elephantulus edwardii (assembly GCF_000299155.1). Taxonomy (NCBI): domain Eukaryota; kingdom Metazoa; phylum Chordata; class Mammalia; order Macroscelidea; family Macroscelididae; genus Elephantulus; species Elephantulus edwardii. The sequence continues at coordinate 5,414,554 of NW_006399907.1, read as the reverse complement.
TAGCCCAAGCTCCTCTGAGGCTAGCAAGGAATCTACCCCACATTGGTACTCCACCTCTTGGCACATCCTTGACACATTTTAGACCAGAAGATGTGCTACGTATGATCTACCTCGTAGTCAGGAGTGGTGGCTTTGGTTACCATTCAGATGAGAAGAAACTCTGACGACTCTGACCTCAGCTTATTAAATGGCTCATTTTTATGGGTACAACACCTTGTCAGCCTGTCTTACTGAGCGGGGTGGGGGGTAGTATGAGGGGAGTGTGTGTGTGACTTGAGCATTGCTGTAAACTTTGCTCTTACAAGTACAGAATTTGTCTATCAGTTGGCTATACTGGGAGACTTACATGTTGATTTGATACTGGAAGCTATGCCAGCAATATTTTAAAGGTTAGCAGGGTATTCCTTGACAGACAGGTTTCAGTGAAGCTTACAAACTAAGAAGCATGTTGTCTATCAACTTCTGAAATAAATGGCCTTTGAAAGCCTTATGAAATAAAGGAATAGTGTTAGGAAAAGTGGAAGCAGAGTCTTTCAGGGATGTCTATTGTGTTTCATTGACATGCAAAGGCATCTGACTATGTGGATCACAACAAATTGTCACTAACCTTGAGGAGAAAGGGAATCCCAGAATACTTGATTGTGCTTAAGCAAAACTTATATGTGAACCAGGAAGCAGTCCTCAGAACAGAGCAAGGAAACACTGCATTGTTCAAAAACATGAAAGGAGTGCATCAGGAATGCATCCTGTCTCCATACCTTTTCAATCTATATGCAGAAGAGATCATTCTAGAGGCTGGGCTTTATAAGGATGAATGTGACATCAGGATTGGAGGAAGACTTATCAACAACCTACATTATGAAGACGACACAACCTTGCTTGCTGAAACTTGAGGAGGACCTTGAAGCACTTGCTGTAAAAGGAGAATGACTATAGTCTTCAATATGAATCAAGGCTAAACATCAAGAAGACAAAGATTCTTACCATTGGATCAATTGGCAGCACCACGATAGATGGAGAAGAAATTGAGGTTGTTAACAATTATAGCTTGCTCAGCTCCACAATCAACATTTTTAGCACCAGAAGTCAGCAAACCAACAGATGAATTGTGCTGGGAAAATCTGCTGTCAGGGACCTTTCCAGAGTACTGAGAAGTAATGATGTCAATCTAGAGACCAAGTTCACCTGATAAAGACCATGGTCTTTGCAATTACTTGCTATGAATGACTAAGGATAACAGAATAGATGCCTTTGGGTTGTGGTGCTGGAGAAGAATTTTTTTTTTAATTTTTAATTTTTATTATTATTATTAATTTCAATGAACATCTACAGAGATTTTGGAATTCCATTTATTCATTGTTGCACTTTTCTCCCCCTCCCCCTCAGTTTGCTCATCTCCTTGAAAAACAAAAGAAAAAGTCTCTCATTGGTACACAATTCCGCCCCCCCATACCCTACCCCCACCCCAATTATACTCTGCAACCCTCATTCCCAACTCTTATGATAATCATAATGCCCTAAAATATATTAATTTTAAACTATTGGAGAAGAATTTTTAACATACCATGTACCACCAAGAAAATAAATAGACCTGTCTTGGAAAGGATGAAACCAAGTTTCTCCTTGGAGGCTAAGATTTTGGAGCTCCATCTCACATACTCTGGACACATGGTCAGGAGAGACTGATCCTTGAAGAAAGACGTCATACTTGGGAAGGGTGGAGGGAGAGTGCAGGAGTGGAAGAACTCAGATGAAATGGTTTGATACAGTAACTGGGTCAATGGGGGTAGGTGTGTCAGAGTCAGTGAGACTGGCTCAGGATAGGATAGGACAGGCTTCAGAACTGTTGTACCTAGGGTCACTACAAGTCTCAGGTGACTCAATGGCACACAAAAACAACAACAATCTAGAGGATCTGTAGCTCAATTTCTTTATTTAATAACTCATTCTCTTATATCTGGGAGTTAAACTGACTCATACCTGATCTTCCTTTGAGTTTCTACAGTGGTAAATTACATGGGACAAGACTGTCCATCTCTTCTCTTGGGGCTGTTGTTGGTGCCTTCAAACCATCAGAAAGATCCAGCCTTAGTAGTGCAAGAGGGAAGTAATGTAATGATACTACTTCATGAAGCTGTTCATCTCCAATAAGACACAGTAAGAAAAGCAATTAGTATTACTATGTCCAGACAAAAAAAGGCCTATGTGGAAAGAGTTTACCATTCCTCAAGCGTTATGTGTCAAAGGAAACGCATACTTGATCGTAGCCATGGTATTTTCAATTGATTCATATACTTCAAAGGTTGGACAATGAATAAAGAAGACCAGAGGAGAACTATGCCTGTGAATTGTGGTGTTGGTGAAGAGTATTGACTATTCCACGAACTACCAAAAGAACCGATGATTTTGCGTTAGAGAAATCGCACCTTTTTAGTCCTGAAAGGCAAGGAGGTGGAACTTTGCTTCATATAGTTTAGGCATGCTGTCAGGAGGGGCCAAGGGAAAAAGTATCATGCTGGCAAAGGTGGAGGGGTGAGAGAAAGGACGACGCAATGGGTTGACGAATGGGAGAAATCATAAGGAGGCCGCAGATAGGGATTCCAATCTGTTTTTCCTACTTACAATCGTAGTCGACACGACAGCACCTAACAACAAAAGAGGACGTTTCAAGTAAGCGCATTACCGATGTCTAAAAAGAACTTGACCAGGCAAAGGAACAAAAGAATAAGTCACAAAAGGTGCGCAGACTGCAGTGATCAGCACTAAGGTTGAAAGTGTTAATTTCAACACCAACACTCTCCTTCATAAATGAAGAAGCAAGTCGAGTTGGGATTCTTTCAGTGGTCGTGCACACATTGCCATGGAGCCAGAAATGACTCAAAGCTGAATCTCCAGTGGGTTTTCAGAGGCTGTAGCTGGCACAGGAGATTAATTGCCTATCTTTCTCCTGCAGAGCGAAAGGTGGATTCAAGCTGCCAGATTTTTAAGTTGGCAACGCATCTTCTTACTCTTCAGGCTCCTCAGAGCACCCACCTTCAATGTTAGTCGGATATTAACTGCATTCTTCCTAAGTAAGCAAAACCTCAGCAGTCCGCAACAATGGTCCTAAAACCAACACCTCAACTGCGCTTGGCCACGCCCCACTAGCCTTGGCCACGCCCTTTGCTTTAACAGCACGCATTAGCCAAGAGAATATCGCGAGAACCAGCTTCTGACGTGTGGGTTTTTTTTTTTTTTTTTCTTCAGTCGTGGTAGTTGTTTTTTTGTTCTCGCGATACTTCTGGGTACCCGGGAGTCCGGGCGACCCGGGCTTCTGTGAAACATGGCGGTCGGCTGGGACCATAATACAAGGTAAAATACTGAAACCTTGTCGGATGCTCTTCCCTCATTTGTTCCAGGGCTGCTGCGGGCGTGAATTCGATCAAGAGGCTGAGCTCAGGACGTGCTTGGGGCATGTCTTCTTCGCTGTCCTCTTGAGAGCTGACTCGGTGTAGTTAGCCGCTCCACCTTTCTCTTCCCGGGGGCGTACTGGCAGGACCCTGGGCAGTGCTGCGCCCAGCCGATTCCGTCTCCCGGGTTCAGGAGCTCTGTGCTGTTTTATAACTCGACGGAGTTGAAGTGCTTTCCCGACACTCACTGTTTCGCACTGTGCTGCGGCTCCCGGCGCCTCTTGTTCCAGGAGCGCAGGGTCCCGCGTAGTAGAGAGCAGCCGGTAGTGTCCTGGTCCTCTCGGGTTGTCCCCACCCCCATTCATACAAGTGATGTTCTGGCAGTACATAGTTGACTCTTTTTTTTTTAAAAAAGAGCTGATTTGGCTGCACCACGATAGTTTCGCACTCTGAGGGAAATGTGAAAAGATTAGGATGGGTGTGATGCTATGAAAGACGGATCCCAGTGTCACTAGTTTTCATAACGCCAGAAGCACCTGGAAGGTACACGTCAGCTCTGGAGAGAATAGCCTGGGGTATCGTTAGTGAGTGGAGTTGGTAGGACACTGACTGAAATAGCACATTTACATAATTTATAGAGGTTAGATAGGATTCAATGCCATCGAGCAACTCAAGGGAACTCATTGCCTTCTTGTTGGAACCAGACTAGTAACTGACCATTCATTCTGTCGCTGTAAATCGCACGGGAGTAAATTACCTGTCACTCGACTGCGGTGCAGCTAGTGTGAATTCGAACCAGCAGAAAGGCTCCCCCTTGGGTTAGCCTCTTAGCTCCCTACGGACTACTCACCACAGCTCCCTGGGGCAAAGTTATATAATATTTATTAAAATGTTGCAAGACTGGCTTTCAGAAGCTGGTTAAGAAAGATACAGTTTAAAACAGGATCGATACTAATTTGTTTAGTGTTGCATTTAAGTAATTGCTTGGCCCCCTTTGTCCAAATATTATATATCCATTATAGTTTACTTACAAAAGGACTTCTGTATAATTGCTTAATTTGTTTATTGTATCATATTAAATTGATATAATTATCCCAGTTTTCTTAAAAGAAAAATGTGAGAACAAGAAATTCCGTGGTTCAGAAGTAGGGAGCAACTTTTTTAGATAGCAAACTTTAGCACAGTTGAGTCTTGCATTGCTTTCATGGTACAACTCCTAAAAAAACATATCAAATTTTAAAGATGTCTCATAAGAAGTCAGGCCTAATTTAGGGGTTGTCAGGGAGGAGAGAGGTCGACTATAAAATATTCTTTCTCTGCAGGTTTGTAATTTAAATGAAAGAGACATAATGAAACTGTGATTTGTAGCCTGGTAGCCTAGTCCATAGAGAGTTGCCCTGTTAACCCAAAGGGAGCACCTCTCTGGCAGTCTGAATCCACCAGTGGCTCTGTGGATGGTGGTCAGTCTATCATATATCATAGGATTTACAGCCTCCAAAACCTGCTAGAGTGTCAGCTATGAATAAGTACCAGCTCTATAGAAATGTTACAGAAGGAGAGTGGATGCTTTTGAGCTGTGGTGCTGGAGAAGAGTACTGAATGTACCATGGACTGCCAGGAAAACAAACAGATTCATCTTGGAGAGGATTAAACCAAGCTACTCCTTGGAGGCAAGGATTCTGGGGCTTCGTCTGACATACTTTGGACATGTTGCCAGGAGGGACGGGTCCTTGGAGAGGGACAACATGCTTGGGAGGGTGGAGGGACGGCGCAGGAGGGGAAGACCCTCTATGAGATGGATTGACTTGGTGACTGGGGTAAGCGGGATGGGTGTGTCAGAGGCGGTGCAGTTGGCGCAGGATAGAGCAGGGTTTAGGGCTGTTGTGCATAGGGTCGCTATGAGTCGACTCGACGGCACATAACAACAACAACAACTATAGAAATGAGTAATGCCTGCTACAAATGTAATTTTAAGTTTTACAGTATTATGTGTTTGGCTCTTAAATGTGATGGTAAATAAATTATTTGAACTCTGTGCACCATTTGAATTCTCTTGGTGGTGAAACTAATTGTTCTTCACTGGTAACTGAAAGGTTGGAGGATTAAATCTTCATAGTGTAGTCTTTTTTTAAATTTTATTATGTATATGTGTGTGTGTGTGTGTACCATTAAATTGGATCTGACTGGTACAGGAGATTATCCCTCCTTCTCCAGCAGAGCATCTGATGGATTTGAACCATGTACCTCTGGTCTTTGCAATCACTTTTATGCATCAGAGAGTTGGACAATGACTAGGGAGGATAGAAGGAGAATTGATGGCTTTGAGCTGTGGTGCTGGAGAACAGTATTGAGGGTACCATGGACTGCTAGGAAAACAAACAGATTCGTCCTGGAAAGGGTTAAACCGGGCGGCTCCTTGGAGGCAAGGATTCTGAGGCTTTGTCTAACATACTTTGTACATGTTATAAGGAGGGACCAGTCCTTGGAGAGGGACATCATGCTAGGGAGGGTGGAGGGATGGCACAGGAGGGGAAGGCCCTCTATGAGGTGGATTGATCCAGTGACTGGGGTAATCAGGATGGGTGTATCAAGAGACAGTGCGATTGGCACAGGACAGAGCAAAGTTTAGGGCTGTTGTACATAGGGTCCCTATGAGTTACACATGACTCCACGGCACATAGCAACAACCATCTCTGGTGATTGCAGTGCAACTTCTTGCCATTAGGCCACCAGAGCTTGCCTCATAGAGTAGTCTTAGAGGAAAAAATCGGTCTTTACCCATTGCTCTGCTTCTGAAAAATCAGCCACTGAAAACTGTTTGGAACACAGTGTGACCCTGAAACACCAGGAGTCACCATGAGTGAGAGTTGGGATACACTGGAGGGGAACTGGGTCTGGATGCCTGACTCTCTGTGCCTTTCCTGTGTAAAATGGAAATGATGCTAAAAAACATAAAATACTTAGGACAATGTTCATTAGATAATCTTATAGTCATTTTGGTGGAGTTGACAGTGATTTGTAACAAACACTCTAGCAGGTTTTCAGTGGCTATACATCTCACAGGAGGTGGCCCATCTTTATCCCTCAGAGCAACTGGTGCATTTGAACACACACCCCTTTCCCGCCCCACCTTTCCATCTGAAGTACAACTCCTAATCCACGAGGCTACCAGGGCTCCCTCATTAAGTGTTGCGTCTTGCTATTATTTTTTAATTTTTGAAGTGTTCCTTTGACACTTTGGCAAAATTTATATTGCTGTTGGATACCATTGAATTGAATTTGATTCCTCGTGACCTTATGGACAAGAGATAACTTTGCCCAATATTGCATCATCCTCACAATGTATTACAAACATGAGCCCATTGTTATAGTCACTGTGTCGGTCCGTCTTGTTGTAGATCTTCTCTTTCCCTCTACCTTTCCCCAGACTGATGCTCTTTTCCTTGGAAAATAGATTAGAAAATATGGACATACCTCACTTTACAGGTACTATGTATTGTTTTTGTTTTTGTATACATTAATATCACATGGATGCAAGATTTTGCTGAAAATTCTCCAAAAAACGACTGGAGCAACATGTTAACAGAGAAATTCCAGATGTGCAGGCTGAGCTTAGAAGAGGACGTGGTACTTGGAATATTATAGCTAATGTTAGATGGATCTTGGCTGAAAGCAGAGTGTACCAGGGGAATGTCTATTTGTGTTTCATTGACTATTCAAAGGCTTTTGACTATGTGGATCACAATAAACTGTGGCTGACTCTCAGAAGAATGGGAATCCCAGAACATTTTGAGCTTATGCGAAACCTATACTTAAAGTAAAAGATAGTCATCAGAACTGAGCAAGGAGACACCACATGGTTCAAAATTAGGAAGGGTGTCCACCAGTGGTGTATTTTGTCTCCATACCTTTTCAATCTGTATGCAGAACAGATCATCTGGGATGCTGGAGGAATGGAGCATCAGGATTAAAGGGAGATTTGTTAACCTATGTTATACAGATGACACAACCCTGATTGCTGAAACTGAGGAGGACCTGAAGTATTTGCTACAGAAGGTCAAGGACTACAGCCTTCAATATCGGTTGAAGTTCAACACAAGAAAACAGATTCTCACCACTGGGCCAGTTGGCAGTATCATTATGGATGGTGAAGAGACTGAGGTGGTTAACAGTTTTACTTTGCTTAGCTCTACAGTCAGCACTCTTGGAACCAGTAGCCACGAAATCAAGAGACGAATTGCATTGGGAAAATCAGCTGTGAGGGATCTCTCAAGAATACTGAAGAGCATTGACATCAGGCTGGAGACTAAGGTGTGCCTGATCCGGGCTATAGTCTTCACAGCTGTGAGTTATGCATTGGAACTGGACAATGACTAAGGATGATAGGAAGAAAATTGATGTCTTTGAGCTGTGGTGCTGGAGAAGAGTGCTGAATACCATGGACTGCTAGGAGAACAAACAGGTTTGTCCTGGAAAGAGTGAAGCTACGTTGTTCCTTAAAGTCAAGGATTCTGAAGCTTCGCCTAACATACTTTGGACATGTTACAAGGAGGGACCGGTCCTTGGAGAGGGATGTCATGTTTGGGAGGGTGGAGGGACAGCACAAGAGAGGAAGACCCTTGATGAGTTGGATCGATATTCAGTGATTGGGGTAATGGTAGTAGGTGTATCAGAGAGAGTGAGGTTGGCACAGGATAGAGCAGGGTTTAGGTCTCTTGTACATAGGGTCACTATGATTTGCAAATGACTTGACAGCACATAACAACAACAACAACAACACGAATTGGTGGGGTTTTTACATATAAAGTTATATTGAACAAGTCTTTTGGCACTTTCCCAACAATATGTGCTCCCTTCTCATTTCTATCACATTTTTGTAATTTTTGCAATACCTCATACTTTTTAATTTAAAAAAATAGTATCAGGAAGTGTGAGGATGGTGCAGGACAGGACTGGTTTCAGATCTTTTGTTCTTACGGTTGCTGTGAGTCATACTCAACTCGATGACCCCTAACAACAACCAACTGACAACATATGAGTATTGATAATACCATGGATTGCTAGGAGAACAAACAAGTTCGTCCTGGAGAGGGTAAAGCCAGGCTTCTCATTGGAGGCAAGGATTCTGAAGCTCCATCTGACATACTTTGGACATGTTGCAAGGTGGGATCAGTCCTTGGAGAGGGACATCATGCTTGAGATGGTGAGGGACAGCACAGGAGCGGAAGACCCTAGATGAGATAGATTGTTTTCCATCACTGGGTTATTGGGGTTAGACGTGTCGGAGGCAGTAAGATTGGTAAGGGATAGAGTAGGGTTTAGGGCTGTTGTACATAGGGTTGCTTTGAGTCGCAGGTGACTTGAGGGCACATAACAACAACAGTGAAGGAAAGGATGACCCTCAATGAGATGGATTGACACATTGTCTGTAATGGTGGACTAGAGTGTGTCAGAGATGATGAGGATAGAGTACGGTTCAGATCTGTTTTTCATAGGGTCACTTGAGTCATAATCAGCTTGATGGCACTTAACAATTACAATTGCACACTACACAAGACTATGTAGCACAAATATATACTGTAGGAAACAGAAGTATTTGTGTAGCTTACTTTATTGTGATATTTGCTTTATTGGGATATTTGGGAACTGAACCTACTGTATTTCCAAAGTACCTGTACTTTCTGAAATAATTTTCAGACGCAAAGTTGATTAAACACTCTTTTCTTAGGGACAACATAATACTTCATCTTCCAAATGATTGCTTTCTTATTCTCTTAATTATTAAGACACAAAATCTTCCCTTTGTTACATTTCTGTTTCCTGCCTTTTATCTTATTCTTTCTGTTTTGTAGAATTTACATTTGTAAATGTATCCCATTATTCCTTGATGTTTTCCTTCATATGTGCTTCCAGTTTTATATACTTTTATTGAATAGCTACTATAGTCAAACCATTCTGTTAGGATTTTGGTTATCTTTGTTCACATCTTACTAGTAGATGCATCTAGAGTTTTCTGTTACCACTCTATAGTTTGAAAAACTTTGTTATGTTAATTTATATAATTTTCACTATATCAAGATATTATCCACTAATCTCAGGTATACTTTATTTCTCCTTAAATACTCTAGCATCTAAATCTAAGTTCCTACAAATTTTGACATTTCTTTTGAGCATTAAAAGACATTTATTAAATACTTCCCCTTTCTCTTGATTAAAAAGAGAGGTCTCTGTTTAATCCCCCTCATTTTGATTATAATTAAAAATAAAATTATAGTACTGTTGTTGCCATGTACCGTCAAGGTAAAACTGACTTATAGCTGACCCTCTGGCCAGGTTTTTAGAAGTAGTACATTGCCTGGGAGGAGATTGCCCATCTTTCTGCCAGTAGCTAGCAGCATAGCTCCTTACCCATAAGTTACTAGAACTCCTGAGAAGGTACGAACCTTTTCAGTTTTGTCTCTAGTATCTAGATAAACACCTAAGTATTTCTGATTACAGAAATCACATTTATACCATCTCATTCAGCTTTCAAGCAAACCATATTGTCACACAGAAACTTGCTGGCTTAATATTTAGGACAATATGATTATGTGGTAAAAGCCTTACATTCTCTGTAGGAGATTTTTGTTTGATACCTAGCCAGTGTACATGTCTGCGGAGTTTTGTATTTTTCTTTGATGTTGAACAGCTTTCAGCACTACTTCAGACCAATACACACTAAGAATAAAGACCTGTGACCTACTTCTGGAACTCGGTCATCGAAAACCCAATGGATCATTATGGTCTCATCCTTTTGCATCACCATGTATTTGGGGCTGACTCTGACTCAGCATCACCTAACAACAATTGTAGACTCACTTTAGTTATGTTTGAATAAACAGAATTTTTAAGAAGAAAGCATTTGGCTCTGCTGTTAAAGCTCTTAAGTTTTTTTTAAAAAAAGAACATTTTTGATACCTTTGCCATTTGTAAATTGAAAAGGTTGATTGAAAAGTCTGAACTTTATGAAGAAGAATGTGGCATCAGGATTGGAGGAAGACTCATCAATAATGTGTAATGCGCAGTTGACAACAACCTTTCTTGCTGAAACTAAGAAGAGACTGGACCATTTGCTACAGAAGGTTGAGAACTTACTACTGAGCCTATTTGCAGGACTATGATAGATGGAGAAGAGATTGAGATTGTTAACAGTTTCACCTTCTTGGATTCACAATCAACACTTTTGGCACCAGCTGTCAGGATATTAAAAGACAACTGTGTTAGGAAATCTCCTGTCAGGGATTTCTCCAGAGTGCTGAAGAGCAACAGTGTCAGTCTAGAGACCAAGGTGTGCCTGATCCAGCTCATAATCTTCATAGTTACTTGCTATGCATCATAGTAACCAAAGATGACAGAAGAAGAATTGATGCCTTTGAGCTGTGGTACTGGAGAAGAGCATTGAACATACCATATACTGCCAAGACAACAAATGGGTCTGTCCTGGAGAGGGTGAAACCAGGCTGCTCCTTGGAGGCAAGGACTTTGAAGCTCTATCTCACATACTTTGGGCATGTTGCCAGGAGGAACTAACTGGTCCTTAGAGAAGAACATCATGCTTGGAAGCATGGCAGAACAATGAAATAGAGAGAAATGAGATGGGTTGACATGGTAACTAGGGCAATGTGGGTAGGTGTGTCCAAGACAGTGAGACTGACTTAGGATAGAGCAAGGTTCAATTATTGTGCATAGGGTCACTATAAGTGGGAGTCATCTTAATGGCGCATAACACCAACAAATGTTTGTAGGTGGAAAAAAGATGAGCATGCTCTTCCTATGCTATTTACAGTCCCTTGAAATTGGAAATTAATTGAAATTAATTACAGCAGCTTGAAATTAGTTCTGACATGATGGCTTTTGACAACAGCAATGTTTGAGGAGTAAAACAAGCCATCTTTCAAGAGGTTCTTGTTTTTTGTTTTTATGTCATTTTTTATTAATTGTAAATGTTCTGATGCACTTCGAAGTAATTTAAAATAATGAATATGTTGTAGTTGGACTTTTAGTTTCTAAAGTCCAGGTTTAGCCTGAATAATATTTGTTCTATCCCCTTTTTTCTCCTCATTAATGACCATATGTATCAAATGATTAAGTAATTGTAATATTGCTAAAAATATGTGTATACATACATATATAGTTATTGTTGTTACATGCCATCAAGTTGCTTGCAACTCTTAGCGACCTTTTGTACAATAGGCCTGAAACCTGCTCTATCCTGTGCCAGTCTTATTGTTTCTTACACACCTACCCTCATTACCCTAGTAACTGAATCAATCCATCTCATCAGTGGTCTTCCTCTCTTGTGTTGTCCCTCCATCCTTCCAAGCATGATGTCCCTTTCCAAGGGTTGATACCTCCTTGCAATATGCCCAAAGTATGTCATATGAAGCCTCAGAATCCTTGCAAGGAGCAACTTGGTTTCACTCTCTCCAGGTTGAACCTGTTTGTTCTCCTTGCCATCCATACTCTTCTCCAGCACTACAGCTCAAAGGCATCATTTCCCTTTCTGTCATCCCTTGTCATTGTCCAGCTTTCTGATGCATAGCAAGCAATTGCAAAGACTATGGCCTGTATCAGGCGCACCTTAGTATCCAGACTGATGTTGTTCCTCTTCAGCACTCTGGAGAAATCTCTGACAGCAGACTGTCCCAGTGCAATTTGTCATTTAATTTCCTGGCTGCTGATACCAGGGTGTTGATTGTAGAGCCAAGCAAATTAACACTGTTAACAGTATCTCTTCACCATCTGTCATAATGCTTCAAGTTGTTGAAGCAAGTTGTTGATGAGTCTCCTCTTATCCTATTGCCACATTCCTCTTCAAAGAGCCCAACTTCCCAGATCATCTCTTCTGTATATCAATTGAAAAGGTATAGAGATAAGATACATCCCTGATGCACACCCTTCCCAATTTTGAACCATGCAGTGTTTCCCTGCTCTGTTCTGATGACTCCCTCCTGGTCCAAGTATAGGTTTTGCATAAGCACAACCAAATGTTCTGGGGTTCCCATTTTTCTCAGAGTTAGCCACAGTTTGTTGTAATCCACACAGTCAAATGCCTTTTTCATAGCTAATCACAAGATTAAATACTTGGGAATAAATTTAACCAGAAGTACAAAGGACCTTTTCCAAGAAAATTACAAAACATTACTACAAGAAACAAAAA
>NW_006399907.1:5393310-5399976 GCF_000299155.1 Elephantulus edwardii | reverse complement strand
AGAATAGTGCAACAATGAATGAATGGAAACCCAAAATCTCTGTAAATGTTTATGAAAATTAATAAAATATAATTATAGAAAAAAAAACAAACAAATGGCTTTTTCAAAGTCTGAATAGCAGAAGATAAAATGTATTTTCCATTTTTATTTGTAGAAATAAGTATTGGAGGTAGACTCATCAACAATCTGCATTATGCAGATGACACATCCCTGCTTGCTCAAACTGAGGAGGACTAGAAGCATATGCTGCAGAAGGCATAGGACGGCAGCCTTCAATATGGATTGAAGCTCGGCATCAAGAAAACAAAGATTCTCACCATTGGATCGATTGGCAGCATCATGATAGATGGTGAGGAGGTTGAGATTTTTAATAGCTTCAGTTTTCTTGGCTCTACAATCAACACTCTTGGTACCAGCAGCCAGGAAATTAAAAGACAAATTGCACTGGAAAGGTCTGCTGTCAGAGACCTCTCCAAAATACTGAAGAGCAATGATGTCAGTTTGGGGACTAAGGTCCACCTTATACGGGCCATGGTCTTTGCAATTACTTGCTATACATCAGAGAGCTGGACAATGACTAGTTATGATAGAAGGAGAGTTGATGTCTTTGAGTTTGGTGCTGGAGAAGAGTATTAAATATACCACAGACTGCTAAGGGGAACAAACAAGTTCAACCTGGAGAGGGTGAAGCTAGGCTGCTCCTTGGAGGCAAGGATTCTGAAGCTTTGTCTGACATACTTTGGACATGTTGCAAGGCGGGATCAGTCCTTGGAGAGGGACCGCACAAGAGAGGAAGATCCTTGATGAGATGAATTGATTCCATCACTGATGTAGTGGGGCTAGGTGTGTCGGAGTCAATAAGATTGGCAAGGGATAGAGCTGCATTTAGGGCTATTGTACATGGGGTTGCTATGAGTTGTAGGTGACTTGACGGCACATAACAACAACAACAGAGAAAGTCTAACTCAGCAGTTGGTAAATGTATCGTGAAATATATATTTTAATTTTAGTAAAGCATTTATTAAATTCAAATGAATACAGTGATGAAATATAGATTCTATAAAATTGTTTAGTGTTGATTGATGTTCCTATAGCAGGAAAGGCAGTTGTTTTTTTTTTTTAAATACAGCTTTTGAAAGCCTTATATTAATCTCAGCCCCAAGTCAATGAAGTTTGCTTATGTTGTAGTATAGAGCAGTACATGAGAGATAGCAAAGTAAATAGAGATATGGTGCTAGAGATTTCACGGTGCAGCCACTGAACAACAAGGAGTGTAACTTTTTGAATTTTGATCAGTACCACACCCTCATCTCAAAAGAAAAGTGATGGGGGAACCAGCAGTTAAAAAGAGAAACAACGATCTTGCCAAAACAGGAAAAGCAGCAAGAATTGAGGACTGATTGAGCATCTTACAACCTCTAATAACAATTGACTACTCTTGAATTGGAACTGACTCATAGCAAACCCTCCAGCAGGTTTTCAGAGACAGTAAGTCTCACAAGAAGAAATTGGTCTTCTTTTTTCCACAGAGCAGCTGGTGGCGTAGAAATTAAAAAAAAAAAAAAATAGAAAAGAAAAGGATCTCTATTTTGCTAAAGGACAATACCCAACGTAAGTATCTTGTTAAAGCATTTTTATTATTTTTTAAAAACATGTTTGTTGACACACAACAAAGGTAGGAAATTGTCTGTGGATGAGAAGCAGGCTTTTTAAATGAAAATAAGTTTTATTCTCATTATTGTTGAATTAGAACCAGCTCAGCCAACTCTTCAGAGATTCTTTTGGAGGCTATACTAGAGGGTGAAACCAGGTTGCTCCTTGGAGGCAAGGATTCTGAGGCTTCATCTGATATGCTTTGGGCATGTTTCAAGAAGAGACCAGTCCTTGGAGAGAGACACCATGCTTGGAAGAGTGGAGGGACAGCACAAGAGAGGAAGACCCTTGAGGAGATGGATTGATTCAGTGACTGGGAAAATGGGGGTAGGTGTGTAAGAGACAATAATTTTGGCACAGGATAGAGCATTTTTCAGGGGTATTGTAACCAGGACCACTACGTGTCACAGGTGACTCGACGGCACATAACAATAACAACATATATAAATTGCAATGGCACTGGTGTCTTAGTGGTAAAGAATTGTGTTCCAAACACCAGGGAGCATGGTTTGAATCCAGCAGGAGAAAGATAGTCTCTTCCTGTGCAGCTTACTACCTCTGAAGACTTTCTGAAGGGTCAGCTATTTGTTAGTTCCTATTCATTGGTGCTTAACAAATTGCAAAGGAAGAGATTGCCCATCTTTCTTCTGTGGAGCGTTTGGTGACTTTGAACTGACAGAGAAGTGCCACTTTTGGGTTGGCAGTATAACACCCTATGACGGTATCACTTGTGTGCTGTCCAGACAAAAGTGACTCATAGCTGATCCTCCAGTGGGTTTTCAGAGGCAGTAAATCACATGGGTGGAGATTGCTCATCCTTCTGTGGAGCAGCTGTTGGGTTGGAACTATATGCCGTTGGGATTGTAGTTTAGCTTCTAACCGAACCATTAGGCCACCAGAGCTCACTATTGTTATTGCTGTCAGTCAGAGCCAATAAATAACTGACCCTCCAGTGGGTTTTTAGAGGCAGTAAATCACACGGGAGGATTTTTTTGTCTCCTAAAGCTTGGCAACTTAGTGGCAAGAAGCTTTGCTGCAATCCCGAAGGCATGTGGTTCAAATCCACTAGCTGCTCCACAGGAAAAAGATGGGCAGCCTCCTCCTGTGCAATTAACAGCCTCTGTAAGCCTGCCAGAGGGTCAGCCATGGGTTGATTCTGACTCAGTGGAATACAACAGCAACAACAGAGCTTTCTAAATAAACTTAGACTTTTTAAAAAAAATTTTAATCCTTATATTTTCTTTCTTATATGGCTACAGAAAGCTTTTTCTTGGAATGGCATTGCTTCTGGGACTCACTTGTTTATGGTATTTCTAAATTTTTAAAAATAGTCAACCAAGTTGGAAAAAGAGAGAAGTAGAGTGTTGTTGTTCTTGAATGCTGATAAGTCATAGTGACCCTAAGAACAACAGATCTAAACCGTGTCCTGTCTTGGGCCATCCTCATCGATTCTGACACCCTTGACCATATTGCTGCAGTCACTGTGTAAATCCATCTGGCTGAGAGTCTTCCTCTTTTTCTCTGCTCTTCCACCTTTCTAAGAATCATGTCCCTTTCCAAAGAACAGCCCCTCCTAACAACATATCCGAAGTATGTGAGACAAAGCTTCCTCATTGTAGTTCAGGGAATACTCTGACTACACTTTCCAAGTCATGTCTGTTTGTTCTTTTTGCTGTAAACCATCTTTTTGAGGATCTCTGTTTTTTAAAAATTTATTCTTCACTTTTCCTAACATGATGTAATTTTTTCAAGGACTATCCCCTCCTGACCACATGCCCAAAATATGTGAGATGAAGTCTTACCATCCTTGCCTCTCAGGAGCACCCTGGTTGCACTTCCACCAAGATAGATTTGTTTATTCTTTTGACAGTCCATGGGATTTGCAGTACTTTCCCCAACAGCACAGTGAAGCCAACAATTCTTCTTCTGTCATCTTTATCTATTGTCCCAAGTTTAGCAATCATACGAAAACAATTGAAAATTTGGATCAGGCATGTCTTATTCTTTAAACTGAAATCACTGTGCTTTAGCACTTTGGAGAAGCCCTCACCAGCAGATTTTCCTGCAATATGTCCTTTGATTTCTTTCCTTTTTAAATAAAATTTTATTTTAATTGTTATTTTAATGAACATTTATACAGAAGTTAGATTTTTATTTATTCACTGTTGCACATTTTACCCCTTTGTCATTCCTTTCCTCTCCCCAGTTCACTTTTTTTAGGAAAAAAAATTCATTCATTGTTGCACAGTTACCTACCTCCACTTCCCAGTCCTCTTTGCAATGATATATCTCTTATTCTGGACTATTGTCATTCCTACAATACCTAATCATATATTCATTTTAGACAATTCTTAGTTTCATCTGTTTCAGTTCAGTGGTCATTATAACAGTGGTGCTATGCAGTATTTGTCATTTTGTGACTCAGATATTTCATTCAGTATATTGTGCTCCATGTTCCCCTATGTTTAATGTTTTAAAAGTTCATTGTTTTTCAGTGCTGCATAGTATTCTATTGTATGAATATGCCATAGTTTTTCTATTAATTCATTTGTTAATGGGAACTTGGGTTGCTTCTATCTCTTTGCTCTTATAAAGCAACAATAAACATGGGTGTGCATATATCTGTTTGGATGGTGGTTACGGTTTCTTTAGGGTCTTTTGATTTCTTAACTGCTGTTACCATAGGTGTTTATTATGGATCTGAGTAAAATTAAATCTTTGACAGCTTCAGTCTTTTTTCTGTCTACCATCATTTTTCCTATTGGTACAGGGGTAAGGATTTTTGTTTTCCTGGTGTTAAGATGTAATTTATATTGAAGGCTATCGCCTTTGTTCAGTAAGTGCTTCACGACTTCTTTGCTTTCTGTAAGCAAAGATTGTGTCATTTGCATAATCAGGTTGTTGATGAATCTTCCTCTTGTCCCAATGCCACTTTGTTCTCATAGTCCAATTTCTTGATTTGCTCAGTGTAGAGATTGAATAACTACAGAGAAAGGTACAGTCCTAATGTACACCTTTATTGCTTTTAAACCATGCAGTGTTCTCTTATTCTGTCTATACAGCTTCTTTTTGGTCTTTGTACAGGTTTCCTGTGAGCACAATTAAGTACTATAGTTCTAATTCTCAGTGTTACCCATAATTTATTAAGAGCCACATAGTCACATGCCTTTGCCTAAATGGATATCTAAAGAAACTCATAAACTTATATTGGAATGTTAAAGATGCCAAACCATAGGGGAGGAATGATGAAATAAAAGAACTGAATGGAGGATTTCAAAGGGTAACTCCAGAAGACAAAAGAAAACATTGCAATGAAGTGTGCAAGGAACTGATATAAAAAAAATCAAAAGGGAAGACATGCTCAGCATTTCTCAAAATGAAGAACAAATTCAAGTCTTGAGATGCTATGAGCAAAATCTTGAATGATCCAGGAAGCATTAAAAGAAGATGATAGTATATGCAGAGTCTTTTACCAAGAAGAATTAGTTGACACCGAAAAGTTTTAGGAAGTACCAAAAGAATAAGAGTAAATGATAAAAAGAAGAAATTCAAGTTGCGCTGAAGGCAGCCGATAAATTCAAACCACTTGCCTTTGGGTTGGCAGCACAACTCCTTATCATGAAGCCACCGGAACTCCCTAGTATTTTTTTTTAGCTATTGATATTATTATTCACACTTAACTGCCACTAAGTTGGTTCCAACTCATAGTGACCTTCCACTAGGTTTCTGAGGCTATAAATTGTAATGGGAAGAGATTGTCCATCTTTCTCCATGGAGCTACTAGTGGCTTTGAGTCACGTACTTTTAAGTTGCCAGCACAACTTCTTACCAGTAAGCCCCTAGAGCTCCTTACACAACCTTTAGGTTAGCAGCAGATCTTGCTACAGACTGCTGTCAGAGTTCCTAATAGTAGTATTGGGATTCACAGTCAGACTCATTGCCCTCAAGTCAGAACCAGCTCCTAGCTAACCCACTAGTGGTTTTTCAGAGGCTTTGTATCAGTTAGGAGGATTGCTCTTCTTTCTCTTGGTGAATTCGCACCACCACCTTTGGGTTGTCAGTACAGCTCCCTACCCACTAAGCCACCAGAGGTCCTAATATTATGAATAGGAGAAAATCAACTTCAGAAGTGAAGAGATGGTTGAGAACACAGGATAAAGTATGGTACTACTTTATCATGTGAAATAAAGATTGAAAGGAAGGTATCATTTTATAAAGAAAGGCAGTAAATAAGTTATTTGCAGAAAAAAACAAAGTTATTAAATAAGCTGTCAAAACAAGGGCCTGTAGAGTAGAATGACAATTATTAGAGATAAAATAATTTTCTTGGTGGTAAGTTTGTGTTGAATTTATAGGAATGAAGCAGGGAGGTAGGAAACTCAGTTCTAGAATGGTAATCATGGAAAATAGGGATGAAGAATCCTGGAAGCTGATTAAGTAGCCAGGTAGAATATACTAGCTAGACTATAAGGGAGAAGTGATGACGAGACCAAGGAGCATTGTTAACTGCTTGGCATATCTTTGTATTTACACGTAATGTTTTAAAAACCATTTAAAAAATTTTATATAATAGAAAACTCTGGAAATAGAATTCAGTATTTATGTATTCAGTATTGTATACCTGCTATTTACTAGCCATTCTTCTAAGTAATGGAGTTACTGCTGTGAACAAAAGAAAACTCCTTGAATATATTTTTATATATTTGATTAAGCATGATAGTTTTTAAAAATTTTTTATACTTATTTATTTGTTGTTGTTATGTGCCATCGAGTCGTTTCCGACTCATAACAACCCTATGCACAGCAGCCCTAAACCCTGCTCTATCCTGCGCCAACTGCACTGCCTCTGACACACCCATCCCGATTACCCCAGTCACTGATTCGATCCATCTCATAGAGGGTCTTCCCCTCCCGCGCTGTCCCTCCACCCTCCCAAGCATGATGTCCCTCTCCAAGGACCCGTCCCTCCTGGCAACATGTCCAAAGTATGTCAGACGAAGCCCCAGAATCCTT
>NW_006399907.1:5375028-5392880 GCF_000299155.1 Elephantulus edwardii | reverse complement strand
ATCTTCCACCAATCCTGATGCCACAATTCTCCTCATAGAGCCCAGCTTCTCGGATAATCTGCTCTGCATACATGTTGAAAAGGTATGGAGACAGCATGCATCCCTGGCGTACACCCTTCCCAATTTTGTTTTCCACACCAGATCTTTCCCATTTCCCTCACCACTACCCCCCATCAAATTGTGCAACCCTGTGATTAACACTATCCCCCTCTCCCAGTCCATCCTCACCCTTTCCCCTTGGGTCTACATTCTCATTCTACAATAATGATTTTATACAGTATTTGCCGTTATGGGACCGAGTGAGTTTACTCAGCATAATGCTCTCCAGTTCCTCCCAAATTAGGTAATAATTACAAAATCATTGCTCCTGCATGCTGCATAGTATTCCATTGTGTAAATGTACCATAATTTCTCAATCTATTTGGTGATTGGACATCTGGGCTGTTTCCATGTACTTGCTATTGTAAATAACACTGTTATGAACATTGGTGTATAAATCTCTGTGCCTCAGTTCTCATTTTCTCAGAATACATTCCAAACAGTAGAATAGCTGAGTCATGGAATTTCTGTGTTCAGCTTTTTGAGGAAGCACCGAACTGCCTTCCAGGGTGGTTGTACCATTTTACAGTCCCACCAACAGTGTATAAGAGTTTCTATCTCGCCACTTTCTCTCCAACATTTATTACTCATTTTCGTACTATACTTTTTCACTATTATTGGAGTGAGTGGTAAGCATGATTGTTTTTTTAGTTGAATGCTGTATTAGCGTGGATATTCATGGATATTTGTATGTTTTCTTCTTTCCCTTCTTTTTCTTTGTCTTCCTTTATTAATGTTTATTGATTGATACTAGAATCAGACACTGGAGATAGAAAATCAAGACTAGAATCAGACACTGGAGATAGAAAATCAAGTCAGACATTGTAGCTACCTTGACAGTCCTGGGGTGAGTGGTAGGAGAGAGATGAGTAAAGTAAATAATAAATTAGAAATAGTGGGATAAGACCAAAAGGGTACTCCAGGAGCACAAAGATTTTGTGGGCCAAGAGAAATTTTGTCATTTTTAAAAATTGGTTTGTATACAACAATTCATACACATTGTATCATATTATGTTTCATTCATGTATTTTGTGTTTTATACAGTCTTTATTTACATTGTATTTTATGCATTCATTTGCATACATTGTATTTTATATAATTACTAATGATTTATGCCTATTATTTCCCCACCTTTTTGAGTCCAATCTTTCCTATTCCTTCACCTATACATTAAACTCTACTTCTCTGGTGACTTCTACCTTTCCCTGCCCCCTGTCGCCTTCTCCTTTTGGACCTTTATACTCATCTTACTAGTTATCCATAACTTTACAGTAATGGTCGTATGTGGCATTTGTCCTTATGAAACTGAGTTAGTTCACTCAGCATAATGCTCTCTATACTCTTCCATGTTATACAGTATTTTATAAAATCATTGTTTCTTAGTGCTGCATAGTATTCCATTAAATAGAATACTACAAAATGGAATTTCTCAATCCATTTGGATTGTTTTCATTTTCTTGCTGTGGTGAGTAATGCTGCTATGAACATCAGTAGGTGTACATAGCTCCATTTGTGTCTCCATTCTAATTTCCTTGGGATATATTTTCCTAGCATTGTGAAAACTGGGTCATATGGGAGTTCTGTATTCAGCTTTTTGAAGAAACACCAACTGTCTTCCAGAGTTGTTATACCATTTTACAATCCTACCAATGGTGTAAGAAATTTCCAGTCTCTACATCCTCTCCACCTCTCCAACATTCATTGCTTGCTGTCCTGTTAAACTTTGTTACTGTTATTGGTGGGAAATAGTATTTCCCTGTGGTTTTTTGTTTGCATCTCTAATTTCTGGTGATTTTGTGCATTTCTTCATGTGTCTGTTGGTCATCCTTATGTCTTCCTTTGTTAAGAGTCTTATGTCTTTTGCTCATTTTGTAATTGGGTTATCAGTCTTTTTTTCCTTTGGAGGCCCTATAGTATTCTGTAAACTTTCGTTGTGAGTCCTTTGTCTGAGATGCCATTGCCAAATATGTTTCCCCCCAGTTTGTGGTTTTTGTTTCACCCTATTGGAAAAATGTTTTGATGCACACAGGGACTTTATTTTTAGATGGTCCCATTTCTCAATCTTATCCTCTCTTGATTGTGCATTTCTGGCAATATTTTGCTGTGAAGCTGAACACTGTGACACTGATGTGTCAAATGCATTAATGGTTACCCATGGTGGACAGTGTTTGGTGGCGCTCCCAGATTAAAACAAGCTTGGAAGCAGAAGTGGCGTCCACGTCCATAATAGCTTGCCTCTGGAAACCCTGTGAACCTGGAAAAAGGAAGAAAGGCACACAAATGTTGAGGACTTTCATTCATAGGGTTGTTATGAGTTGGCATTTAACAACAGTAACACCAACATAGAGATCAGTTGGCCTAGTGGAGAGAAAGTGATGCTACCAAGCCAAAGGTGGGTGACTTCTATTTTACAGCTCTCAGGCCTGTTTTGTTTTTTTTTAAATTAAATTTTATTAGTTTTAATGAACATTTACAGAGATTTTGGGTTTTCATTCATTCATTGTTGCACTGTTTTCTCCACCCTCATCCCCAGTTCGTTGTTCTTTCCCCCCTCCCCATGTCTATTTTAATTGTCCAATTGCCACAGTGCTTGTCAAAGCCAGTTCTGATTAATCTCCTTTGTCAGTGTGTCCCTTGCCATTCCCTATCACTCCTCCCTGAGAGAGACTTTACCCTGATTCATAAGGAAAAGGGGATGGCATATTCTCTTAGCTACTTCCTGTTTTTCATTGTTTTTGTTCAAACATTCTTCTAGGTGGTATAGCCCTGGTGTGTCTACTTGCTGTACAGAGGTAACTTGTGGTTGCTGTAAACCTGAACACTGTGACCCTTATGTGTCAAATGTGTTAATGGTTATCTGTGGTGGACAGTTTTGGTGGCGCTCTCCGATTAAAACAAGCTTGGAAGAAGGAGTGGCATCCACTTCCGTAATAGCTTGCCTCTGGAAACCCTATGAACCTGGAGAAAGGATGAAAGTCACAAGTGTTGAGGACTTTCATTCATAGGGTCATTATGAGTCGCCTACGACTTGACGACACGTAACAACAATAACTTTTATGTCATAAGCTAGTACGTCTAAGTTTGGGCCCATTTTGTCTCTTATGATCCTTATGGCTTAGGTTTTTACGACTAAGTCTCTGGCCCACCCTGAGTTGATTTTTGTGTATGATGTGAAAATTCTGGAAAGTGATACTGGGAGAAAACTTCCTTGGTATCATGAAAATTGAGGAAATCCATAGGCAAGAAGTTCAGCTAACTCCAAATAGATTAGACCCCAGAAGGAGTTTTTTATTCTCTTGAAGGAGCAAAATCTAGGCTGGGTTTGAAGAATAAGGAGTTAGCATAATGTAATGGTCAGAAAAAGATGTGTAGCAGAGGGAACTGTGTTTTTAAAAAATTCAAAGTATTTTTGTATACCTAGAGCCTGGATTTAACAGATTTGAGTTTTGAGAAAGCAAGATAAACAAGTCTTTCTGCTTTCCTCCAGAAACACTTCGCTTTCAGTAACTTTTGGAATCATCTGATTTAGTCTACAATTAGGTATTAATTTTATTAATGCAGCTTTTATTTACAGGAATGTTTTATAGTACCATGTATAGTAGTGTTAATATAAATCAGTCTTATAAAAATTATGTAAATATTTGAAAATTCAGTTATTTGTTTGACTTTCTAACATTTTAGATGTAGTTGGAATAATGATCAAAAACTTTCAGTTTGTAAATAGTCTTTTTATTACAAAAATACAAATTGTTACAAATTTGTCTTATTATAAATTAAGACCATTTGGAATGTCCAGTATCTATAAAGAAGGCAATTAAAATCATTCCACGATCTTTTAATGTTTTGCTGTATAGTCTTTCAGTTTATTCTTTCTATCTTTCCCTATTTCTCATAAAATAAGGGTCATACAGCCTTTTAGCCTTTTTAAGTATTAGGTTATTAAATGCTGTTTAAGATTTTCCATAGTTACATAGATTCAGACATTACTAATTTCTTTTTTTTTTTTCAGACATTACTAATTTCACTGTAATTGATTTATTGGATACTGTGGGTATATTTCTGCTTTTAATTTTTAAAAGCAACATTAATAGAAACATTTTTATAATCGAATTTGTATGTTGTTATTGATTACCATCAAGTCGAGGTCCACTTCTAGTGACACTATGAACAAAAAGACTTAAAGCCTTTCCATAGCTATCATTGTTTCTCCAAGGTCATAGTTTCCAGAGGCATGTGGTTTAGGAAGTGGATGCCACTCCTGCTTTTCAACCTGCTTTACAACTGGGAGCTCTACCAAACACTGTCCTCAATGGGAAACTATTCTGGTGTTTGATATCCCCATGGCACAGGGTTCAGCATCATAGCAAATGTAGGTTACCTCATATAGCACATTGACAAAGAGTGATATGCAAAGTGAAAGAATGTTCCTCCAGATATAACAGCACTAGTTTCATTTAGCAGTGATTAAGTGTTGTCAAGTAGAATATGACTCAGAGTAAGCTTTGCACAAAAGACCTGAACTCTGTTCTATAATTAACATAATTTTTGTGCATTTATAGGAGAGTTTGCAGAGTTTCCAGAGGCACCTAGTTTAGGAAGTAGGTGCAACTCCTGCTTCCCAACATGAATCAATGTGGAAGCTCATCCAGCCACTGTACATAGTGGGAAATCATTATGGTATTTTACACAACTATGTGATAGTGTTCAACTTCACAGCAACTCAAAGTTGTTCAGTACCACAAGTAGACAAATGATTGCTGTGTCTTTCTTTCCTTAGAATAAAAACCTCAAAACCAAATTTTCTTTGTCAGGTCTGTCCTAGAGAGGGTGAAACCAGATTTTGTGTGTCTTTCTTTCCTTAGAATAAAAACCTCAAAAACAAATTTTCTTGGTCAGGTCTGTACTAGAGAGGGTGAAACCAGGTTTTATCTTAGAGGCAAGGATTTTTTTTAAACTCCTTCTCACATACTTTGGGCATGTTGTCAGGAGGAGCGAGTCCTTGGAGAAGAACATCATGCTTGGAAGAGTGGAGGGTCAGAGCAGGAGAGGAAGATGCTGGATGAGATGGATTTACAGAATGAATGGCAATGGGGTCAGAGACAGTGAGTGTGGCTCAGGGTAGGGCAGTCTTCTAAGCCATTGTTCATAGAAGTTAGTTGTATTTGACTCGATAACACATAACAACAACAAAAAGAGGGGCTAATTTTAAGTCTTGTTTTTAAGACATAAATGTTTTTATTTTACTTCATAGTCTTCATTACTGAGAATGTAGTGTTTTTATATGTCTTTTTTGTTATTATGCTTAGGTCAAGTCATCTATGTCTCAGTGACTCTATGAACAGTATATCTGAAACTTACCCTATCCTGCACTATCTCTGCTATCTCTGATGTGCCCAAACCCATTGTTACATTCACTGTATCAATCCATATGTAGATCTTCCCCTTTTCCTTTCACCCTCAGCATTTCCCACCATGATGTCCTTTTCCAAGGGCTTACTGCTCCTTACAGTATGCCCAAAGTAAGTGAGATGGAATTTCACTATCCTTGCCTCTAAGTAGCACTGTGGTTGTACTTGTTCTTTTGGCAGTTCATGGGATACTCCATATTCTTCTCCAAAACTATAATTCAAAGGTATTGATTATTCTTCTGTCATCCTTATTCAGTGTCTAACATTCGGATACATATGAAGTAACTGACTTTTTAAATTTCAACTTAAATTTGCAAATGTGATAGAATTGGCCTTAGTGTGTGTGTGTGTGTGTGTGTGTGTGTGTGTGTTTGTATTTGTGTGTATGCCAGTTACTTGCTCATTAAATACAGGAGGTTTGTTTTGTTTTGAAGATTAGATAATGCACTAATGTGGATAAGTATTTGTAGAAAGAGCAAGTGCCATGTGGGGAGTGCCATATCTGACCTTTACCATTTTCATAGGAGGATACTATCCCTGCCTGCAGCATCCATAACAAAACCAATTCCCATGAGGTCAGATATATCCCCATGCTCCCATGCGTCCATCTACTTACTCAACACCAATCTTTCTGCTTGGCTGGGTCCAATCCACTCAGATCCATATTGAGGTAGTTAAAAGGTTATAATTCAGATTAATAATAAAATACAGTCAACATAGCTACCAAAATGTGCATGCATTCTCAGCCTTGAGCCTCGTGGCTCTAAGTATTCTCAAGTTCTCAGTCCTGCCAATATTGGCTTCCCTCCCAAAGTCCCATCTCATATCCAGTTCTCCAGTTCAGCTGTCAATGCTGCTGCCATCCTAAAGCATATCCTATACATTTCGCTGGGTTGGGGGACGTAGCTCTTCTCTGGCTAGGTGAAAAATCTCTTTGGTTCAGGAAGAATTCCTTCTGGTGGGGAAAAACTTCTATTCTTTGCAGCTAGAAATTGTCAATTTATTAGCAAAACCAGGCAATCTTTTTGTGGAATGATAGCTAATCCCTTTGTGGATAGGCCAATACACCTCACTCTCACAGTTCCGCCCCTTTACATAGTCAATCACCTACACTAGAAAAGCCTTATTGAGAGGCAAACTCCACAATATTATCATTTTTCCCTCTCTTCTAGAGGAGGGAGAGCATTCATTTGTTCCAGGGTCTGTACTCAAGTATATTTTGATGCCTGATTTGTGAAGGAAGAAAATAACTTATCTTTTTTGGAGGACTCATTTGTTTCCTATTTATTCCTTAGCATAACTATATGAAGGAAGAAGAGAAAGGTTTTCCTGAAGATGAGGCGACTGAATAGGAAAAAAACTTTAAATTTGGTGAAAGAGTTGGATGCCTTTCCAAAAGTTCCTGAGAGCTATGTAGAAACTTCAGCCAGTGGTGGAACAGGTGATTATCAGTTCAGATAACTTTTTCAATAAGTGTAATTCTCAGTTGCCCAGTTCACAAAAATACAAAAAAAATGTTTCCATGAAGAAGAAATCATCAGTAAAGTGTACGGTAACTTTATTTGGTTTGTCTGTTCATATATCACAGTGTTGCTTGGGTCTTTTTTATTTTTATTTTCTTTGATATTAGCCAAGTGAAATTGATGCATTAGTGTTTATTAAACATTGCTGCATTAATTTTTCTGCTTTAGTAGTCTTCAGTTATGTGTGTTATATTAACAAGCGTTGGTTATTTCATGATATTTAAACTAGTCCAGTTTTGGTTGAAAGTAAAATAGTTAAGTCATAATAATATTAATTCTTAGTATCACTTAAATAAAGAGAAACAGCATGATGTATTGGGTAGCTAAGTAGACTTTGAAACAGTATCTGTGGTTCAAACTCACTTCTGCCCTTTATAAATATTTACATTTCGAGAAGTTACTCTGTCTTTACCTTCATTTCTTCTCCATAAAATATTATTTATTTTATAGGATTTCTATAGTGATTAAATAAGTTCATATTATTAAAATTCTTAGAGCAGTACTTGATACAGTTGTCTATATGTTTGTTCAAGAAAATAATTAATATATGATAAAAGTAATCTATAATAAAATTTACTATTAATATTCCCCCTATGAAAGTTCATAAAATAATGTTTCAATTAAGATTAACATTTTATTTGATAGACTAATAACTACTTACTATTACTCTTTGCCATCAAATTGGAACACTCACAGCAGACCTGTAGCAGGTTATGAGAGGCTGTAAATCTCATGGGAAGAGACTTGCTTTTCTGTCTTCCTTGGAGCAGCTGGTTGATTTGAACCACCATATTTGGATTGAGAGCACAGCTTCCTCTTCTACTATGCTACCAGAGCTTCCTGTTAATAATTACTTGTTATGTATAATTTCTTATGGTTAAATTTGTTAAGGAAAATAGTGCAAGTTCTTATTGTATGATCTTTTAATTTTTCATAGTAGATAGTTCTGTCCTTATCAGCTCTTTTACTTGCTTCCATAAAAGCTGTCAAAATCTCATTGTCACTTAGTTGCAAACCACTCATTGCTCACCCTCTAGCAGGTTTTCAGAGGTTGTAAATTGCAAGGGAGAAGATTGCCCATCTTTCTCTCATGGAGCAGCTGGTAGATTGAACTGCAAGTTTTGGTTAGAAAATCTCTATGTCTTGGGCCACCAGAGCTCAAAGAAGGTGACATATCTAGATGAATGTTAAGACTGGTTGAGATTTTTATTAGTCACTTGAGGAAATTGGTTAACTTTCTGGCAAATAGATTATTGTGATTTCTCAGGAGCTAAGCTATTAGGCTTAGTATAAGGATATGTTTTTAATTACAAAGACATTGTTTTCTTATGCCTTAAATTTTATGTTTACTTTTATTTCTCATTTGTGACATTATTTGAAAAAGTCATATTTTAGTGTCATGTAAGATTTTGGCAAATCTTTTCATGTCCATAGAACTGAGAAAGTAAAATGATTTCTCTCTATAATGCTTGTGTTCACACTTGTGCTGATTAAATCTTCATTTTTGAACTGTTTTATGAAGAAAATTTTTATGATAAACACTAAAAATACTCAATAGTTATGACACACATGATAACTAATTAGAAAATTTCTTTGCCATTTTAAATTTCACGTTAAAAAAGTTCTTATTGTATATGTGATTGTTTTATTTGTTTTTCTCTCAGTTTCTCTAATAGCATTTACCACGATGGCTTTATTAACCATAATGGAATTTTCAGTGTATCAAGATACATGGATGAAGTATGAATATGAAGTAGACAAAGATTTTTCTAGGTACTTTTTTTTTTCCTTCTTGTCTTTAGATTCAGATTGCTTGTAGAGATGAAAACTTTACAAATGTCTTTTTCTGTTTGGTTTAGTTTTAAAGGCACAGTCTGAATTAATACTTGACTGTTTTAGGTGAAACCATTAAAATCAAACATTTAAATGTACTGGTTAAATCTGAAAGGGAGGTTCTCTGATTTATTATGTGCTTGCTTCAAAAGGTGAAGTGAACCAAAATGTGATTTTTTAAAAAACAGACAAACAAGTGTTCCTAATCCACAACATAAACAGTCTCCCAAGTATCCTGAAAAATCTACAACCAGGAGAAGATAAAATAGATGAATGGGACCTTCTAAGAATCAAATCCCTATGCACGTCCAAAAACTTCTCCAAAAGGGTAAAAAGGAAAGCCACACACTGAAAAAGTATTTGGTAATGACATGTCAGATAAGGACTTACCTAGAATTTATAAAATATTTGAGAACCATAGCAAGATAAAAGGTAAATAATGCAATTGAAAAATGGGCGCAAGATATGAACAGACACTTCACCAAAGAAGACATTCAGATGGCCAACAAACACATGAAGATTGTTCAAAATCCCTAACTCTAAGAGAGATGCAAATCAAAACAGCTATGAAATATCATCTCACCCCAGACAGAATAGCAAAATTTAACAAAACAGCAAGCAACAAATGCGGGCGAGGTTGTGGAGAAACTGGAACCCGTATTCACTGTTGGCGAGAGTATAAAATGGTGCAACCATTGTGGAAAGTAGTGTGGCACTTTCTCAAAAAGTTGCAAATAGAGATACCATTTGACCTATACCATATACCCTAAAGAGACCATAACTGACATCCAAGCACACCCATGTTCATCGAGGCTTTGTTCACAATAGCTAGGAGTTGGGAACAACCTAAATGCCCATCAACAAACAAATGGATAGAGAAGCTGTGGTATATTCACACAATGGAATACTATGCTGCATTGAAAAAAAAGGAATTCATGCAATATTATTCAAAATTGGTGAGCCTGGAGGACATTATGCTGAGTAAAAGGACTGCAGCCTTCAGTATGGACTGAGGTTCAATGTCAAGAAGACAAAGATTCTCACCACTGGACCAATTGGCAGCATCAGGATGGATGGTGAAGTGATTGAGATTGTTCACAGCTTCAGTTTGCTTGGCTCCACGGTCAACACTCTTGGCACCAGCAGCCAGGAAATCAAAAAACGTATTGCGATGGGAAAGTCTGCTGTTAGGGACCTCTCTAAAGTACTCAAGAGCAACAGGGTCTCTCTGGAGACTAAGGTGCGCCTGATACAGGCCATGGTCTTTGCAATCACTTGTTATGCATCAGAGAGTTGGACAATGACTAGAGAGGATAGAAGGAGAATTGACCCCTTTGAGCTGTGGTGCTGGAGAAGAGTATTGAATGTTCCATGGGCTGCCAAGAAAACAAACAGATCCATCCCAGAGAGGGTTAAACCAGGCTACTCCTTGGAGGCAAGGATTCTGGAGCTTCGTCTGACATACTTTGGACATGTTGTAAGGAGAGACAGGTCTTTGGAGAGGGACATCATGCTTGGTAGGGTAGAGGGACAGTGCAGGAGGGGAAGACCCTCTATGAGGTGGATTGATCCAGTTACTGAGGTAATCGAGATGGGTGTGTCAGAGGCAATGCGGTTGGCACAGGATAGAGCAGGGTTTAGGGCTGTTGTACATAGGGTCACTATGAGTCGCAAACGACTTGATGGCACATAACAACAACAACAACAACAAAATATCTCAGTCACAAATGGATAAGTACTGCATGGTGCCACTATTGTAGAAAGTGACTGACTTCAGATTTGGGCTAAGACTGAGAAAAACTGGATAGATTATGTATACTGAATTGAAACAGATGAGGGAGAGAACAGTTTAAAACTGATATATGATAGGATATTATGATTATCACAGGAATCCAGAATTAAGGTTGTATAGTGGAGTGCATTTGGGGTGAGGAAGGTGGCAGGATCGGCGTCAGGGGGATTGTGTACCAATGAAGAAGAAATTTATCTTCTGCTTTTCAAAGAGAGGAGTGAACTGGGGGGAGGGGGGTAAAAAGAAAAGTACAACAATGAATGAAAATCCAAAATCTCTATAAATGTTCATTAAAATTAATAAAATAAAATTTAAAAACAAACAAACAAGTGTTAAGGAAGAAATTGTTTCTTATTTTTAATTTTTTCACTCAGTGTGTGAAATAATCCGAGCGAGAAATGAATTTTCCAAAGCTACATTTAATCACATTTAAAACTTGGCCCTGACATTTATTAGCTACATGACTTTGAGGAAGTTACTAAATCTGTATCTCTTGTGTGTTTCAGTTTCTTTTTCTGTAAAATTAGAAGAATATAGTTTTCTGGTGCAGTTGGTGAAAATTTGCGAGTAAACATTTGGAAGTTGGCGAGATCACACAGTTTACTTTTTTTGGTCCTCAGCTTCTTCATATATAATGTGACTGTTGTTCCAAATACAGTTCATTGACATTTCATGTTTTTTGCTAGCAGGAACATAAGTGTGGTGGAAACACAGAACCTTACCTGTGTGGCTTTTCTACTCTAGTTTCTATGGTGTCTTATGAGTCTAAGCCAAGGTCATTTTTGGAGGCCTCAATTTGAAATGCTAGACAGCTTTAAGGTTAAATGTCAAAAAATTCCAATTAAAACAAGTTATTATATTAGAGTGAGGAGTTTTGATGGGAAGCACAGGACTGAATTTTGTTATGTCTGCTCTATTATTTAATGTGCTTAGATCACAGTGAGTAATTAATCCTAATATTTTAAAATGAATTTTATTGAATTAATGGAAAAGAAAACCATATTTTTTAAAACTTTAAATGTGAGGTGAATTTTATCTGCATATATTATATTTACTCTTTGTCAATCATAATTAGCTTTCCACTCTAATGGTTATGTAATAATAAGTCAGTAATTTACACATGTGTGAGCCTCAGTCATGTATCAACAACATTGTGACACTATCTGCATGATAAGCCTGTGATAGGGCGTTGAACATAAAGACTGATGTGTAATATTTATTTGACAAAAAAAACTCATAACTCCTAATTTGTGGTTATGAAAATTTACAGTCTTAAACAAATCATCTGTAAAGAACATATATAAATAGAAGTTAAATTTCTTCTGAGTTAGAGTTACTGATCATACAATTGCCATTATTATGATTAAAAACCTGTGAAATCAGACAAGTTTATAGAATAATTGTAATATAGTACTCTTAACTATGTGTTTTGTTTGGTCATAGTATATGCTGTCTAAATTTTAATCTTTGTATTTTATACTTTTTGAAACTCACAGTTTTCATAGATCATTCGTTTCATATTTTTTATATTTTGTTGTTTGGTACAACTTACTTACTTGGTAAGTACTGTTTTTACTTCTTTGTCTTTCAGCAAATTGAGAATCAATATAGATATTACTGTTGCCATGAAGTGTCAGTGTAAGTATAGCTTCAACTCAATAAATCCATGCATGGTTCAATCATCAGTTAAAAAAATTATAAAAACCATTGATTATACTATTTCAACTTTATTTTCCTTTTATAATTAAAATTTTATTGTAATTTTTTTAAATATTAGAAGGGTTTTTTATCTCATTTAAATTCTTTAAATTTCTTCTTCAGAAAGAGATTAGATATAACCTTTACATTACTGCAATCAAAATATAAAAATATGAGGAGACATTTTAAAAATTAGATTCTAGGTTAGCTGTATCTTATCTTTGTTTCTTGTTTGGCTAGCATTTATACCTACATTCACATATATATCCTAATTATTTGTATGAATTTCCCACCTTTTATCTTTATTCTACATATTAAAATACAGATCCTCATTTTTTGAATGAATAATAATATATCAGCCTTTTTGTTTTCTTAGTTTCTTATATAACTTATAAGAAACTTGATGTTACTTACAAAAACAAAAATGTTAACATATCAGATATAAAATATCAGTACTGATCATCAAAGTGAGGCTGTGTTAACATGAAAAGTATATTTTCAATTATTACATGAAAAGTAGAGATCAAGAATTCAGTAGTTTAGAAAAAAAAAATATTGTGAAAGAATTTTGCCCAGTTAAGATTAGTTTCTGGAGAAAACATTCATAGGACAACTTTAAATCTTTTTCCCATTTTGCTTTATATTTCCTGTTTTACAATGGTGATTTTACAGGATAAATATTTTATGTCTAAACTTTATGGTTCACATATTTTGTTTTATTTTGGATGTTTGGATATGATTAGAAATTGTATTCTATAAAGTAAACTTCCTGTTTGTTGATTAATTTTAGGCATCAGTAGATGGCTGATTTAAATGATCCTTAATGATTTAAGATGTCCTTAAGTCATTAAAAAGAATTCTAGTAATTTTTAGTTTTTTTACTAGTTTTCAGATTTTGCAGAACTTTTGAGTTTGTGCTTCCTGCCCCCCTGTGGTATTCTGGGTCATAAGAAGCCCTGGTGGTATAATAGTTACATGTTCCACTGTTAAAAGATTGACTGTTCTAACTCACCAGAAACTCTGTGGGAGAAAAGACATGGCAGTTTGCTCTAGGCTGAAAAGTTTAATAATCCATAGGGACTTGTGTTGTTACACCAAACGCCACACATTTTGGCTCTGGAGGAGAAATAGAACTTATCTTCTCCACTGTGATTTACAACATTGGAAAGCACATTGGAAGATCAGCTTTGGATCAGTTTTGATTCAATGACAGTGAACTAACTAAAGCTGATTTATACCCTTTGAAACTCTATGAGGCAGTTCTATTCTGGTTTATAGAGTCATTATGAGTCAAAATTAACGTGATGTGCAACAGCATTTGGGTCACCTTTTGTATAGCGCAAGAAGTAAAAAAAGCATGATTTTAAAAAATAATTTTCAGCTAAGCTACAGGTAAACTACATAGTCTTATTATTTTAACTTCTGCACAAATAATCAGTATAGGAAAGTGATTCTGAATTCTTTGTGAGTTTTTTTGTCATCTTAATTTGTTAGTCCATAACAAAAGGAGTTAGAATCTTAAGTTCAGATAGTCAATCTTCAAATTTAACGTGTTTTTTTCCCCCAGATGTTGGAGCTGATGTATTAGATTTAGCAGAGACAATGGTTGCATCTGCAGATGGTCTAGTTTATGAACCAGTAAGTTTGATTCATGTGGTTTTAAATATGCTTTGAAGAATTTTCCCTGGAAGCTAGTTTCTATGTACTTATAACTTTGAGCTAGTTTTCTGTCGTTTCCATTCTTTTTTTTTTCTTTTCTATTTTTTTGTCTGTTTTTTTTCTTTCGGATTGGCTCCAGAATCTATCGTTTCCATTCTTGTTGCTCAACTTCCATTAATTTTTGTCCCCTCCTGACCTTCTCACTGTTATTTAAATTTTAGAAATTTACCCTTTGTACAATATTTTTTCTGAGTTTTGGTGATGCTAATGATCTGAATATTTAAGTTTGTTTCTTTGCTTGCTTTAGTAAGGTTTCAAGGGAAGGGTTTCTCCTCTATTTTCAATATTCTTACCATGTGATATTTAATTTCATTAAGATTGTTTGCTGTATTCTTGTTGATACGGCTTTTGAACATTGCCCCTGAATTCTGGGAGATTACCTACATCCAGTGAGAGTAAATCACCTTTTTGGTTTCTTTATTACATTTTAAAATTCAGTGATTATATTTTTCTCATCCCTAACCTATTGCAAATCATTCCTTTTTAAAAAATCTACATTTTCCTAAATTTCTAAAATGCAACAGTTTTCCTCTTAATTTTAGGAATAGTATCAGAGAGAAAAATTCTTCTGATTCTACTTTCTTCAGATTAATGAATATATCGTGTTGCTTATTTTTCTTGTTCATTTTAGTGTGGAAGAATAAAGAAACTCCTTAAATGCTTAAGAGTTGAAATGAACTTTGTTGACTGATGTAATTTCTTATTCCCTACTCCCTCCATTATTTTCAAACCAAATGAATAGAGAAGGGTAGATAATACTGCTTTTTCTGAGTTAGAATTATGCTTCAGATACTTTTGAAAAGAGGTCACAGTTGGGTTCAGGATGTCCGAATAGTTCTCCATGATATCCTAAATTTCCTTGTCTCTCTGAGTTAATAGCCATACATTTAAATGAGGTAGCTTATCTTTTCTTTAACTGGTATGACTGTCCTCATTACAAGCCTGGAACAATAGTCTTCGTTCATTTAGACTGCTTGGTCCAGGCCAAATAGAAGAGAAGAGTATGTAAGAGCAGAAGCTAGTTGATTATTTAATTTTGAAATATTAAGTAAGGATTAATATATTTTTAAAATTATTAAGTTCAATGAAAATTTACAGAGACTTTGGATTTCCATTCATTCATTGAGGATTGATGTTTTTAATGTAAAGGTATTAGATCATTTTATTTCTTTGATAATGCTTGCCCTTAATTATTTTAATGTTAAGTATTAAAACCCAATTCCAATAACTGTATTAGTTTCAAACTGTTCATAAAAAGCTATATGCTATTTACTATTCTATTAAATCATGATTTCTTTATTTCCAAAAAACAAAAGAAAGCAAAGTTAAAAATGTACAAATGTATACTTCTTCATTATTCCTCTTGTAAGTGGGAGAAAAAATCAGTGCAACAGAGAGGCAAGTGTTTGAATAAAGATACTGGAGACATTTTTTGAGTTGTTGCTTCCTTAGATGCAAAAATATGAGTCAAAGCAAGTTTACATTGTTATTATTATCAATCAATTACTACAGTGTCTAACACAATGTTGCTGTTAGTATTTACACCTTTGTGCTAAGTACCATACTGCTGAGCATTTTGGGGAAATCAAAGAAATAATCTTATAGTCCATGGTATCCAAATATTAATTTACAAATTAACTGGGAAACAGTCACAATTAGCAGTAACAAACTTATATAACGTATTGCTACACAGATGTCACTATTGTTTTTGTATGTGTCATGATATGGAAAAAGGTGGTGAAGTATGGCACAGACAAGTGCGGAAGGAAGAGTGCTCAAAGCAAATAACAGAAAGATGGAGGCAATTTGACTTGTATCGTATGGTTGTGGAGCAGTGACATAGACATGAGGTTCATGGTTCCAGGGCACTTAATTGGTATATCAAATTAGCAAGGCACAAAAGTAGAACGGTTTGCCTGTATGAGGGATTTATTTTTTTCTTCAAGTTTTATTAGAGAGCAAGGATTTGTTGTTGGTTTTGTTTTTTTGTTTAAGTCCATGGATGTTAGGTTGAACTGACTGGCAGCTGACCCACCAGTGGGTTATTGGGAGACAATAAATCCATTAGGAAGAGATTGCACATCTTTCTCTTGTGGTGCTGCAAGTGGATTTGAATCACAAGAGGCACCACCTTGGGAATAGTGACACAACTCCCCACAGACTATGCTAGTAGAGCTATGAGAATAGTA
Source organism: Elephantulus edwardii (assembly GCF_000299155.1). Classification (NCBI taxonomy): domain Eukaryota; kingdom Metazoa; phylum Chordata; class Mammalia; order Macroscelidea; family Macroscelididae; genus Elephantulus; species Elephantulus edwardii. The sequence goes on along the minus strand of NW_006399907.1, from coordinate 5,376,619 downwards.
GGTTAGAGCTTCATTGTAGAGGGATAATGAATAATTTTGAAGACTTTAACATTTGAACTAATTTGCTTTGCTATAAATTTGCTTTATAAAAATAAAGTTACTATTTTTGTACTGCTGTAAAATTGAATTTTGCCACAAACTATGAGAAGCGTGTACATTTCTGATTTTACGTGTTTCAGAGTTCTGTTTCAAATTTATGTGAATGATGCCTAGATAAAATGTCTTGAATTGCTCATTGTTGATTAATACAGCTGGGAATTGCAGGATCATTGTTTAATTAATTTAAAAATATGTTTGACTTTATTATGCTGTTTTCCAAAAAGTGTCATATAGCCTTTGAATTCTTGAATATCATATTAAGATGTATATCATTTTTAAGACTATTAAATTTTATTCTGGTATCACTTAGATGGTTTGAAGTCTTACCTAACATCATTTTGTACAAATGATAGGTTGTTAAAATGTACGTAACTGTAATAAGTTTCTCATTAGTTAAATTAGTATTCTGGATTAAAATATTTAGATCTTATTTTCAAAGAAGAGTAAATATAAATCATGAGAATTTGTCTTTAAATGTGCCATAATTTTGTCTTTTTGAAATTAAAAAATGTCATATAAAGAAAATGTCATAATGCTAGTAATTATGTTTTCTTTCATTTCAGGCAATATTTGATCTTTCACCCCAGCAAAGAGAGTGGCAGAGGTAAATAAATAAGATATTGTGGTTTATAAAAATCCAATTCACATATGTGCAAGATGATGCTATGTTAGTGGTAAACCTAATTCACATTTGTGGAAGATGATGCTCTTTTGGCTGTTGTTAATTGCCTATAAACTAATACCTGATTCTAAGGATGTGTGTGTGTGTGTGTGTGTGTGTGTGTGTGAGAGAGAGAGAGAGAGAGAGAGAAAATTATTAGTAGCATCGAGTATATAATATAATCCTTCTAAATTCAGAAATTGTGTCAGATTGTGGGAGCATAGTGGATAATATTTTCTCTATTGTACCTTAAATTAAAATTTCAATTTTTATATGACCTGATAATTAGCAATGTATAATTGTTTAACTGTTTAATTTGGATAAAAGGTATACATAGAGGAAAAGGAAAACACCCCTCATTCCCTGAACTTAGCATCACTAGAGGGGTAATTAGTGGGGTTAAATTTCTTGCATAGGCTTCAAGATGTTTTCTGTGTATATAGAAAACGTCCCATTAGTGTACATGCATGTTTTTGCTATTTAAAAATAAAAAAGTTTTTAAAAAGTAGGGTCATTTTATACCTGTGTTCTGTAACTTATTTTTTCTTACCTAGCTTGATATTTTGGGCATCTTTTCAGTACACTTATTAGTCTATTATATGGATAGACTTATATTGTCGAATCATTATTCATGGATACTAAATTGCTTTTACTGTTTTAATAATAAAACAATGCTTTAGTGAACAGTTTTTAAACTCTTCTTTGTGAACTTGTGTGAGTGTATGTATAAATAAATAAGAAAATGTTTAGAAATGGAGTTTTTTTTCCTATATTTTATTAATTTTCATAAACATTTACAGAGATTTTGGGTTTCCATTCATTCATTGTTGC
>NW_006399907.1:5362810-5370043 GCF_000299155.1 Elephantulus edwardii | reverse complement strand
CCAGAACTAAGAGAAACAATACCTTTCACAATAGCTAATCACAAGATTAAATACTTGGGAATAAATTTAACCAGAAGTACAAAGGACCTTTTCCAAGAAATGGAATTTTTATTTCAGACTATATTTAATGTTTTGATAGGCAGTACTCCATATCTAACCAAAATATCATTTCACCTTTGTCCCACTGTGTAATTGTCCTTGTTTTTACATCCTTACCAATAGTGAGTACAGGCCAGATATTTTTTCTCCCCTTGAATGGAGAACAGTTTATGCTGGGTGACAGAAGTCAGTCACAAAAGGACAGTTATAGTAAATAGCCACTAATGTAAAAAGTTAGGAAATGGTTTTACACAGAATCAATTTAGTAAAGTTAACAGAGGTAAGAAGGGTGAGTGCAGCAATAGTACAAAAAAGGAAAATGGTGCTCTATTCCTTTTCATTCGTGTTTAACTAAGAAAAAAGAAATATCTTCCTTCTTTTTTACTCTCGTCTGTATTTCTTTACCTGTGAGTTTATGTTCTTGCTCTTTGTTTTGCTGGATTATTGGCCTTTTTCTTAAGAATTTTTATAGAAAATATTTATATAAAAATTGCCTATTGAGTTTTTTTCATTCCATTCAACGTCTATTTTTTCTTTTTCTTTTTTAACCTCCTTTCAGACTTCATTTTGTTCTTTACAAATTCACTTTAATATTCCTTATCATTATTAGAATTTTTTTTCCCTCCCAACTACTCTCTAGATATATTTTAAAACCATTTAATATCTGATTTTATTATTTTGGGAGATGCTAATATAAAAGCTGAAAGCAAGTGTAGTGAGACAAAAAAGTACCGAGTATTAACTGTACTCTGAATTTCTAATACTTTTAGAAGAAGGCTGTGTAGGTACACAATACCTTAATCCAGTTTATTGAAGTGAAGTGCCTGTGGTTTGGTTTGGTTTGGTTTGGTTTTTGGTGTTCAAGACTACCAATATGTGTGAGCAGAAACTGGTGTTTTTTTTTTCTATTTAAATGATGCTTTTGTCATAGTAGAATTTTCTGTGTACCTACATATAGACAGAATAGTAATTTGGATATGTATTGATAATTTGATGCAGAGATATTTATATGCATAATTATCAAGTCCTTAAGTCACTTCCCAACAATGAAAGTTTACTGATCTCTAAAAAAGAAGACAAGAATAATTGTGAAGCTTTTAATTTTTGCTTGTATTTAAGAGTTTTAAGTTTTTTAATGTGTAAATCTGAAGATGGTGTCTGGCTTCTCGGAGTTCCCTACATTATCGTGGTTTTGAACAAAAATTCTGGGAAAAGAGTGACCCAAAGACTGTCTTAAATGCTCCTCAGTAGTATGCACACCAAAATGGTTTTTACCTTTAAAATTTCTTAATAGAGATTTAAGTTTACTCTTAGAGTTTTACTTTCTTAAAATGTTCAAGGTCTCCCAATTACTTTTTCTTAGTTGTGAATTTCATCCCTGTCTGGATCTAATGTTTCTGGTTTTTATTTCTAATTTAATGCTTATTTTGAACTGAATTTAGTGTATGAATAATTTTGTTATCTTTGGATAATTTGAATAAGCCTATTTTATGAGTGGTTCTTTTTAAAAAATTATTTTCATTATATTCAAAGCATATATTGTTTTCCCCCCTTGTTTTGTACCGTTTTATTGGTCTGACTGGCACAGGAGGAAATTGCCCCTCCTTCTCCAGCAGAACGTCTAATTATGAGTGGTTCTTAATGGATGTTGCTTTAAGTATCTTAGCTCTCACTTGCACTCCTGAAAAGTGTTTGTTGTGATAGGATATAAGTATTATGAAATTTTCTTTCTTTAAAAATTTTTTATTTTATTTTTTTAAATGTGTTTTAGACGAAAATTTACATAGCAAATTAGCTTCATGTTTGTTGTGTTGGTTTTTTTTTCATGTTTAGCAATTTTTATACAGCCTATTTCGTTTATTTTTTACAGTTTTCACAGTATGACAAAATAATAGTGAAAATTTTGGCATATTACAGATTACCTATTCTGTTTGTTCTTTTTCTATTGTCATAACTTCCCCTCCTTGTCTTTTCATCTTTGTTTTTGGGTAAACTATTGACTATTTGGTCTCATATAGTTGATTAAGGAATATAACTGTTTACAGAAGACAGTTATTCATAAGCTAGTCAAACATTTATCTGAAGGATGACCTCCAGAAGTGGCTTTAATACCAAGTTCAAAGGATAGTCATAGGTGTTCTTGGATCCTTATCATATCAGCAAGTCTGGTCTTTTTTAAGAATTTAAGTTTTGCTTTGCAGTTTTGCTTCAATCAACCCAAAACCTTTCATCGTATCCTTGTAAAATTCGTGGACACCCCATATTTATTCTGGTCTCATGTTAGAAGAGGCTTGTTTGTGTAGCCTATTTCTCCTGCAGACTAGTTTATGTTCTCAGACTAGTAGTTGTGGTTTTATATTTTAAGGCATTTGTTTGTATATTTTTTAGCTTATGACTTCCTTGTACTTTGTGTGTGTAACGAAAATCAGTGCCTGATAAAAAGTAAGAATTTAGTCTCTTGGGTGAACAGATGTACCTTCTAAGTGACCTTAACTGCACATCTATTACTGATAATGTGAGACAGGCTTTCAGAGCCTAGAAGGGGTGGAGGGAGGAAGCCACTTTATTTAGAAACATTGATAGTTCCTTTTCCTCTGGTAATGAATGTCTGAGTCTAACTAACCATTGTTTTTTCTGAATAAGTGTTTTCTTTCTTGATATTCTGTAGTCTTCTTTATCAGTTATTATTTGTATTTAGGATGCTACAGCTGATACAAAGTAGGCTGCAAGAAGAGCATTCCCTTCAAGATGTGATATTTAAAAGTGCTTTTAAAAGTGCTTCAACAGCACTTCCACCAAGGTGAGACATAATTTTTATTTATGAAATTATTTTTCATGAACTCACTTTAACAATTATTTTACTACTGACTTAGTTCTCTGAATCATATTTTTCTTTAAAGAAAATAGAATTATTCTATACTGGGAAGGTATCTTTTACTTTAAATTTGAAGCTAGATCTTGATTCAGGTTATCACAATGCTATTCAATTTTCATTAATTAGTTTTCCCTTTATGTGAGTGTAGTAAACCTTTTGTTTTTATTTTCTTGCTTTTGTTCTTACATAAACATCTTCCATATAAAACTATATTGGGTTTTAAGAATGCCATACTTATATTTAGTATTGTAAGAATATGTAACTTTTCACAACAAATATTTTTAAGTGTATATTTTCCCTCTTTCATAGACTTGAATGGTGATACTTGGGAATGCCATGAAGTAATACAACACATTCAAATTTAAAAACCTAAGGAGGGGTTTATTTACATTGTCTTAAGAAAATGTTTAAATGTCTCATTCTCTCCACCTCTTCATTCTAAAATTATTAGAAACAGATGAAGAAAGTATGTCATTGTTGGACTACTTTCTTTTTCTTTAATTTTTCTTATAGTATTTAATCCACTACTAAAATTTGAAGGCCTATGCAATTACAGTGTTTAGGTAGTAATTATATAATATTTCCCATTTATTTCATAGATGCATGATTTTAATCAATTTATATACTTCAGGGAATTTTTGTTCTCTTAGATGTTTGGAATATTATCTAAAAATAATGTTTCCCCACTGTGAAATAATGACTATTGACTATGCCATAAGTAATATTAATATATCTGTTGTAACAGGGAAGATAATGCATCACAGCCGCCAGATGCCTGCAGAATTCAAGGTCATCTGTATGTCAATAAAGTAGCAGGGAATTTTCACATAACAGTGGGCAAGTATGTTCTTTTCCCTTAATGAAAGTACTTTAGACAAGGTGGGAGTGTAGTTAAAAGTAAATATTTATTAATCAAATATCCTATGACTAAATTACTAACAACAACAACAACAAAAATTACTAAAGCAGTGCTTAAAAATGTTTGTATCTTTATTTTTGATGTTATAAGATAGTGATTGATGTTAAGGCCTCAGTTTCAGAAGAATTACTAATTTAAAAAACTACTTCCAGGAGTACTGGAGTCCTGACAAAGGAACTAATGTTAATCAAATATTCACAAAAGTATTAAATGGCATTTGATGATAAATCTTTAGAAGTAAAAAGGGAAGACTAGAAATCACTAGGATAGGTGAGGTTAGTGGGTAGATTGGTGCAAAGGAGAGGTAATGGGAAAAATTCAATGGTGTTTTGAAAAGGTGCTATAACAACAGGCATAGAGCAGTGAAAATAATTACATGAGATACAGTGTATATGAAGGATTGTATGAAACACAATGTCAATAAGGAATTATATGGAACACACTATGTGAATGAAACACAATGCAAATAAATTATTGTATGAAACCAATAAAAAAGGAAAATTGGTTTAAGAGAAGGAAAAAAAAACACCGCAACTACTTCCAAACTTAGGGAAGATGGTTATGTAACATTTTATGTATTAAATTAAAAAACTTTAAGTAAATCCTAATTATAGCTTTCTAATTGCCAAATTTTAATAGCAAGAAAGTTCTTACCAAACTGTTTCATTAATTTACTCATTTTATTGGTATGGTATTAGTTTTTTGAGTGTTTTTTTGTTTGCTTGCTTTTCTGTGTGATTTTTTAAATTTTGTTTTATGTTTTCATTTTTTGGTGGCTCTGGTGGCCTAATGGTAAGAGACTGTTCTGCCATTCCAAAGACTCATGGTTCAAATCCACTAGCTGCTCCCTAAGAGAAGAACATATAATCTCCTCCTGTGTGATTTACTGTCACTGAAAATCCATTGGAGGGTCAGCTATTAGTCAGTTCCAACTCAATGGTACACCACCACAACAACAACACAAAAATGTAATCTCAGGCAAAAATATTTATATTGGTATAAGTAAGGTCCTATGGTGATGCAGTTTGCACATGGCTGCTGATCTACAGGTTAGCAACTTCAGCCAACCTAGTGACACTGTAGATGAAAAGACTTGGCATGCTGCTTCCATGAAGCCAGGCCATTGATCCCATTACCTCCCAAAGATAAGGTTATTTTCAATTGTAATATAAAAAGGCATACAAATGAAATTTATACAACAGTAATAACTATTTCAATCTACAAATGTTGTTATTATTATGTGCTGTCGAGTCACTTGCGACTCAAAGCGACCCTATGTACAACAGCCCTAAACTCTGCTCTGTCCTGTGCCAATGGCACTGTCTCCGGCACACCCATCCCGATTACCCCAACCACTAAATCAGTCCGCCTCATAGGGGGCCTTCCCCTTCTGTGCTGTCCCTCTGCCCTACCAAGCATGATGTCCCTCTCCAAGGAGCTGTCTCTCCTTGTAACATGTCCAAAGTATGTCAGACAAAGCCTTAGAATCCTTGCCTCCAATGAGCAGCCCGGTTTGACCCTTTCCAGAATGAATCTGTTAGTTTTCCTAGCAGTCCATGGTACCCTCAGTACTCTTCTCCAGCACCACAGCTCAAAGGCATCAACTCTCCTTCGATCCTCCTTAGTCACTGTCCAGTCTCTGATGCATAAGAAGTGATAGGAAAGACCATGGTCTTTATCAGATGCACCTTAGTCTCCAAAGAGACACCATTGGTCTTTAGCACCCTGGAGAGGTCCCTAACAGCAGACTTTCCCATGGCAATACGTCTTCTAATTTCCTGGCTACTGGGGCCGAGAGTGTTGACTTTGGAGCCAAGCAAACTGAAGCTGTGAACAGTCTCAATCTTCTCACCATCCATCCTGATGCTGCCAATTGGCCCAGTGGTGAGAATCTTTGTCTTCTTGACATTGAGCCTCAATCCATATTGGAGGTTGCAGTCCTTGATCCTCTACAGCAAGCACTTCAGGTCCTCCTCAGTTTCAGCAAGCAGGGTTGTATCATCTGCATAACGCAGATTATTGATAGATCTTCTACCAAACTTGACCCCACATTTCTCCTCATAGAGCCCAGCCTCGCGGATAATCTGTTCTGCATACAGGGTGAAAAGGTATGGAGATAGGATGCATCCCTGGCGTACGCCCTTATACTGGAGCATAAATATACTAAGATGTAATGAAATAGGAAAAGGCTTACCTTCTGTATATAGAATCATTAGATGTATAAATGTGGATACATACTGAAACAGATATGTTGGCTACTCAGATATCATAAATGTCATTTCTGTAGATGAAATGCTATTCTATAATTGTGAATAACTCTTTGTACTAATGTGAACAGAGTATAGCCAGCACCATATATTTGTGGGTTCTGTATGCACAGATTCGACCAGACATGAATAAAATTATTTAGGTGAAGGAAATAAGTAATCAAAACAGTCCTTCAAAGGCTAAGGGAAAGTAGAAGTAGCAAGTGGTATGTACATAAATCTACATTTTATTGGCTATTTTAAAGAATCTCAAGATGACAAAATATACAGGAGAATTGTTGTGGATTATATACAAATAATACATGGGTCATTTGCTTGTCTATCGCATACTGTAGTAAAGCCGAGCTCAAAGTTAAGACAGAATACGAAGAAGGATTTCCCATCCACTTCCAAAATAACACACCTTTTAAAACCCTACCAAATAATAGAGCACATTTAGATAAGTAGATATAGCACTAGCTGTGCCCTTATATTGGGAAACACAAAAAAGAAGAGGAAAACAGCCCCAAATAATTGGCAAATAAACAAGTTGCCAAAAATAGATGGAATACCAGTTGACATATTTCAACAGACAGATGTAGCCCTGGGTGTGTTTACCAGGCTATGCCAAGAAATCTGGACGACAGTCAGTTGACTGGAAGAGATCCATATTCCCATTCCCCAAAGTGATCCAACCAAGTGTGGAAATTAAAGAATAACATCAGTTATATCACATGCAAGCAAAGTCTTGACTGAAGTTATTCCAAAAATGACTGGACCAGTACATCCACAGAGAACTACCATAAATACAAGCTGGGTTTAGAAGAGACTGTGGCACAGGTGACATCATTGCCAGTGTCAAATAGATGTTGCCTGAAAGCACAATGCCAGGGGAGTGTCTATTTTTAATTTGCTTTGCAAAGGCAGTTGACCATGTGGATCACAGCAAATTGTGTCTAGCATTGAGAAGAATGGGAATCCCAAAACACTTGATTGTAAAACCTGTATTTTGTTGTTGTTGTTATGTGCCATCGAGTCGCTTGCGACTCATAGCGACCCTATGTACAACCGCCCTAAACTCTGCTCTGTCCTGT